>NC_141695.1:384737813-384962813 GCF_964263255.1 Lissotriton vulgaris
AATATAACATCCTAGACCCATCCCAGAATGGTTTCAGGCCAGGACACAGTACAGAGTCCGCCCTGCTGACTACCATTGAACACCTCCGGAACATACTAGACGCCGGTCAGAGTGCTGCGCTGATTCTACTTGATCTCAGCGCAGCCTTTGATATGGTCTCCCATAATATCCTGCTAAAACGTCTCAAGGCTATAGGGATTTGTGATCTTGCCCTCGAGTGGTTTCGGTCTTTCTTGAAGGATAGGTCCTACCGGGTTTCAGCCCCTCCATTTATCTCTCGGTCCCACTCCATCGGACAAGGAGTTCCCCAGGGACCGGCGCTTAGTCCATCCCTTTTCAATCTTTACGTTCAGCCTCTCTTAGTAGTGGCAAAAGAGTGGGACCTCACGCTGGTGTCGTACGCTGACGACACGCAGCTGGTCATCACTCTTACTGAGGGCCCCTCAATTTCAGCTGCAAAATTTAGGGATGGCCTAGCTGCAGTTGCACAATGGATGACGCGCAACTGCTTACAACTGAACGCTGGGAAAACGGAGGTGCTGCTCCTTGGAAAAAACCCCTGCTACTGGAGCGAACACTGGTGGCCTTCTTTGCTTGGCCCCATCCCCTCTCCGAAAACTGTGATGAAGAATCTGGGTGTCTGGCTGGACTCCTCGCTTAATTTTCAGACCCACACAAAGAAAGTGGCAGCTACTTGTGTGGGTCTGCTGAGGAGTCTCAGTCCGATACTTGGCTTCTTCGACTCCAAAACGTGCCAACTAATTGTCCACTCTATCATCCTTGCTCGGTTGGATTATGCCAGTGTTTTATTCTTAGGCGCCAATAAAGCAGAGATAGCACGGCTGCAACGGATTCAAAACTCAGCAGCAAGGGCAGTGGTGGGTCTTCCCCGTAGGTGCTCTGTTAGAGCTACCATCCGGAAACTACATTGGCTGCCAATCGAGTCTCAAATTCAATTCAAGACTCTCACCATTGCCTTTAAAATTCTTAGATCAGACTGTCCTGAACTCTTACGCCCGCTCCTTGTACCCTACACTCCCCAGCGCACCTTGCGCTCCTTAGGACAGCACCTTGTGTCTGTCCCTCGAACCAGGCTCAGCAGAATGGGTGGCCGTTCCTTCAAGGTTTTAGGGGCGAAACTTTGGAACTCCCTGCCACTTCATTTTCGCTCCCTGACCAACCTGACTGCCTTTTGCAAGGCAATTAAAACTCATCTGTTCCCTATGATCTAAACTCCCTGTTGTTTCACCCTCTCCCCTCAGGTGTCTTTCTTGGTTCAGCGCCGGGACGCCCCGTTGCTGGGGCAGCTGTTTTGCGCTCTAACACATTTTTTAAATAACATAACATAACATTTGAACAGCACTAAATATAAAACAGCCAATGCAGAGTGAACGGTGAGTGATGAGAGCTGCCACTGGCTATGTACACAAACAGGCCCAGACAGGGAGTCTCTCCCCAGCAGGTGGCAGTCAAACAATCACACTGAGCACGCTGATTGCCTGGTTTGTGTAGACTCCCTGTGAAGACAAGTTGGGGGGGTGGGAGGGAAGGCGGGGAGTTTTAAAGTTTTGCTAGCGGGGGCTGAAAAGAGATTGCCTTTAAACCGTCATGTGGGAAGCTTACATGGAAAGACAGACTGGGAGGTAAGGGAGACAGAAGGGCCCGGCGCTCTAATTACATGATGGAGCAAATGTTCCTAACCAGCAGAAGTGAAGCTGCCAAAGCAACTAGCCCTTATTTCCATCATCTGGTTTCTTAACATGTAAATGCTGCACAGTAACCATAAGCTTTTTTAGGTCGAGCTATTTATAGCTCTGAACTATTGTAGAGAAAACAACACTCTTGAACAAGCGGATTCCTTCCAATGCATGTTGTCTACTGAAGCGTGATGCTTCGCCAGGCACACGCTTGGCCTCACTCACACCCCATATGCTCGCCCCTGCTCCCCGCCCATCAGCCTCGCAGCACCAGACTTCACGTGCAGTTCAGGAATCCCTTCCGCTACCCCCCAATCTCACAAGCCACCATTTGTCGGACGCATCAGACCCGCCACAGCGAGAGCTTCAGACCTCAAAGGAATGCTCTCCCCCTCCCCCCTCTGCGCAATGCCATCACACCATACCATTGAATATTAGAATTTCAGGGCACACATCTGGTTACAGCATAATTTCAGGGATAGCCGCACAGCTGCCAGCTTCCCTGCTACCTTGTGATTTAAATATTCATGTATAGATAAAGGGAGTGCAGCCTTTGTACATCCCGACATTACACCACACCTATATAAATAAAAGATCTGCTGCACCACTGAGCAAAAGAAATGCCAATAAACTCGCTTCACAACAATTAAGTTCTCGGTTAGGGTGGGAGAAAGAAAGCCCTCATTTAATTTCTTTCAGAGATAAGACTTACCTTCGAAGTTTCAAACACATCACAGGAGCCACGCCACTGCCTGCAGCCAACCCCGACGAGCACGGTTCGCCCCAGCGCTCCATAGTACTTAATAGCAACTACCCGGTAAGCCTGCTCCAGGCCGCAATAGGTTTATCAAGGTTATGTGCATTGGCGGAATGCACTGATGGCAAGGGCGTATTTTACTATTTTTACGTCTTAATTCCCATAAACTGGCATTTTTATTGCGGGGCATTTCTTTACAAAGCCAATCACTTTGGTTCTGTTAGGGCAGCTGAGCAGCCCCTTACCCCACAACATCCCATTGCGAGCCTGCTGCTTTCGCTAAGTGGCAAACAGCTTATCTCTGCAAACAAATACCATTCATTAACCAACCACGCACTAATCCTCCACCAAAAAAGTAGTGCATATCCAGCCTCAAAATCTTATTGCACGCTATAACACATGTCGGGCATGTTCTCATTACCCGTTGCCTCATGCACAACCTGAAACACTTATTTATTTGACTCCTCCCCCACTTCTTCAAACATATGTAAATGTTTCTTCTTTGGCTTTAAATGTTTACACATCCTGGCATAATGCCCCCTCTTCTTACATTTTCTGCATACAATAGAACACTCAACGCCACAGCATCCCTCAACGCCAGAGCATCCCTCAATGCCACAGCATTACTCAACGCCACAGCATTACTCAATGCCACCGCATCACTCATCACCATTCAACGCCACAGCACCACTCAATGCCACAGAACCACTCAACACCACAGCACCACTCAACACCACGGCACCACTCAACGTCACAGCATCACTCAGCACCACAGAATCACTCAGCACCACTGAATGCCACAGCACCCCTCAATGCCACAGCACCACTCAATGCCACAGCACCACTCAATGCCACAGCACCACTCAATGCCACAGAACCACTCAACGCCACAGCATTACTCAACGCCACAGCATCACTCAATGCAACAGCATCACTCAACGCCACAGCATCACTCAGCATCACTGCATCACTCAGCATCACATTACCACTCAACACCACAGCATCACTCAACACCACAGCACCACTCAACACAACAGCACCACTCAACGCCACAGCATCACTCAACGCCAAAGCATCACTCAGCGCCACAGAATCACTCAGCACCACTCAATGCCACAGCACCACTCAATGCCACAACACCACAGCACCACTCAGCGCACAGCATCCCTCAACACCACAGCATTACTCAACGCCACAGCATCACTCAATGCCAGAGCATCACTCAATGCCACAGCATCACTCAGCACCACTCAATGCCACAGCACCACTCAATGCCACAGCACCACTCAACGCCACAGCACCACTCAACGCCGCAGCACCACTCAACACCAAAGCATCACTCAACGGCACAGTATCACTCAGCGCCACAGAATCACTCAGCACCACTGAATGCCACAGCACCCCTCAACGCAACAGCACCCCTCAAAGCCACAGCACCCCTCAATGCCACAGCACCACTCAACCCCACAGCATTATTCAACGCAACAGCATCACTCAATGCCTCAGCATCACTCAACGCCACAGCATCACTCAGTGCCACAGAATCACTCAGCACCACTGAATGCCACAGCACCCCTCAATGCCACAGCACCACTCAATGCCACAGCACCACTCAATGCCACAACGCCACTCAATGCCACAACACCACTCAATGCCACAGCACCACTCAGCGCACAGCATCCCTCAACGCCACAGCATCACTCAACACCACAGATTTACTCAACACCACAGCATCACTCAATGTCACAGCATCACTCAACACCATAGCATTGCTCTGCACCACTCAACGCCACAGCACCACTCAACACCATAACAGCACTCAATACCACAGCACCACTCAATGCACAGCATCACTCAGCACCACTCAACACCACAGCACCACTCAATGCCACAGCATCACTCAATGCCACAGCATCACTCAGTGTCACAGAATCACTCAGCACCACTGAATGCCACAGCACCCCTCAACGCCACAGCACCACTCAATGCCACAGCACCACTCAATGCCACAACACCACTCAATGCCACACCACTCAATGCCACAGCACCACTCAGCACACAGCATCCCTCAACGCCACAGCATCACTTAACGCCACAGATTTACTCAACGCCACAGCATCACTCAATGCCACAGCATCACTCAACACCATAGCATCGCTCTGCACCACTCAACGCTACAGCACCACTCAACGCCACAGCACCACTCAACACCACAACAGCACTCAACACCACAGCACCACTCATCGCCACAGCACCAATCAATGCCACAGCATCACTCAGCACCACTCAACGTCACAGCACCACTGAATGCCACAGCATCACTCAGCACCACTGAAGGCCACAGCATCGCTCTGTGCAACCATTCAACTACAACTGGTTCTAATATGTTCTCTCAATGTTTCAAGCTTTATTACAAATGTCACAAAAAGATGTTAATATTTCACTGCTGTTCTTGGATTTTCATCACAATAAAATACAATGAACATCATCTTCCCAAAAGTTATTTACAAGAGTTTAAGCTATTGCCATTATAAATTACAATCACTTTTATGTAAGTATTAATTATTGAAAAAAATAAAAGCCATTGTTTTTAGTAATATTAATACATCTAAGTCATGTAAATACAACACATATTGCATTACAAATGCTATAGGTGTCATGTTTGCAAAAGTTAAAACTATTGGCATTGTAAATGGCAAAGCTATTCATTTCGCTATTTTAAAAACCAACACATAAATAAAATATTTGTCATTTACAATACCAATAGATCAAACTTTCCTAATGCGAGACCTATTGCATTGCAAATGCTTGTTTTTGTTGGTGGTGAAAGCTCACACTACCACCGTGGACACACGAGGTGCGGAGAAATAAAGAAAGAATGATGTTTAAGCTTTGTCTCACAACTCCACAATCTAATATATTCACATTCATGTTGCCCTTACTGTAAACATCAGTGGTGGCTTTGGAGGAAAACTCACCTGACAGGAGTCTGTGAGAAACTGGCTATATGTTTGTGATTTACATCCCCACTGAACTTTTTTCCCACTGTCTACGGTTGGTTAATAGCCACATTGCAAACATCAGTACAGGTTGCACTCTTTACAAAAGACTGAAGGTTTTTCTTCTTTCAGCAATGTAGTCCTGTCACGCTTTTTTTAAAACATAAACCAGTCAAAACACGGTTTCCTCTTCACCTGCGTGTGGTCACTCTTTTACCCAGCTCGTGTCAACAGGCTGCCATGTCCGCACTAATTGTTGCTCCTTGGCTAATTGATGCCAGGGAATTGGCACCTGTACTGAGGTCCACTTTGGAATCGTGTACACCGACAGCACAGAAGTATTTGCTGAGTTCAGTCATAATCAAAGCCACTACACTTTTAATATTCTGCGGCAACTGCATTTTCCACATAATTATGATTTTACTCACGCCCATCACGTAATTCATCACTTGCTGCATATTTGCAGTTATTGATAGATCCTTTACAGGGGTTACTTGGTAACCTTTCAATTCCATACACCTGTATTCAGGTGTCAAACTGGTAATAATGATCTGATACTTTTTCCAAGATAGTGTTAATTTGTGTTAAAATGACAAAACAGTAAAGTAACCCTCCCACATAATTTGATGGTTCTTGTTGTATAACTTGGTCAACCTTTCTACAAAACTTGGTCCTCCCTTACCACATAATTCTTTCTGACACTTCGGCATACTAAGTAGGTACGTTCTACAATTTCAAATGTCTAAAAAACAGAACTGAAAAGGGTCCAAGAAGTCTGAAAAAGTGGGAAACAAAGACGTCTGCGCCTTCCATGGGAAACTCTGCGCTGCAGATTTGTGCTTCTCCTTCGTATGGGGTTAAACTTACCTCAGGAGTCAATTGCCTCCTAATGTTTGCGTGTGACCCTCTTACTGGATGTTGGGCAGCTGCAACACACACTATTTCACCAAATGCCGAAGAGCTTAGCACAAGACAAGATGAATATTGCCATAAACCGTTAATGTACTCGTGCAACAAATCATACTTTAATGTGCAATCATGACCACACCACCCGGAGATGAATGAAGCAATTTCTGGTGACGCCCTTTGAGGAACCGAAGCCAATTATTCTCCAGTGTTCCTTTTGTAATTAAAGTTTGTGTTGAGTCCCACATTCTGCAGATTTACAATACAGGCACACATAAAGGCAATATTCAAGACGGTTGGAAAGTAGAAGGGGCGAGGTAGAGAGGGGAGGAGATTGAATTGAGGGAAGACAGGGCAAGAAAGGGAGGTGGTTGAGGGAAAGGAGCGAAAGAGGGAGAGCATTGCCACGTTAAACACATTGCAGGCGATTTAAGGCTGAGACCTCCCAGAGTGCTTTTGTTCTGTCACACAGACATTATTACATTCAACAAATGAAATGGGTGCACCCAGAGAGTCGGAACAGGATCAGCACTAGCGGAGAGGTGCAAGGAATAGAGCAGAGCCACTGCTGACCTGCAGTTAGAACTGACAATAATAACACAATTAAGTGTAACAAGGAAGAAAATCCAAAGTCTCAGGAGACATGGGGCACACTTTTTAAAAATAACTTTATTTAGCATTTCCATAGATAATTGAACAGTTCCATGCAATATGGATAGATATTGAATTACAAAGAAAAATGTAAGTTACAGTCTAGGCAGGTAGGAAGTGTGTTACAGACAAACATAGCAGGACAACAACAAGAACAATTCTAGAGGAATTTACGTATTACACTTCCATGACCATCTCAGGTTGAGCATTGTGACTACTTGTGGTGTACTTTACACCCATTACGCCAAACATATCATCCCAGGCCTCCCCGGAAACCAACAATCATTTCAGAGGACTCCAACAAGGACGGACGACTGAGATGTTAATGCTGGTTACCCCACTCGTGTATGGACTATGCCTTGCTCTACCTGAGCGGCCAAATATTCTCTAAATGGAGCCCAAATGTCTTTGGGTCTGGAGGAGGGAGGGGTAGTTACAGCATACAATTAACTTTTCATGGAACATGTGGCTAAACTATTCATCCAGCCCTTCACCAATGGCGCACGTTTCCCACCCAAGTAAATGGCAATTTCCCTTTTTGCTAGCAACAGGCAGATGGCGACAAACCTACAGATAGGAAACTGTGCTATATACCCCAGTAAGGCAATTTCAGGTAATGGCACCATGGGGACCTTCAGCATGTTACGTATAGTGTTATGGGTTTGAACCCAGAATGTATGTATATCTGGACAGGTCCATGCTAGATGGGCAAAATCAGCATCAAGGCTTTGCATTTAGGACAGTGATGGGACCTAGACGGGTCAATTTTGTGTATTCTAGCGGGAGTAATGTATATTCTATGCAGAAATTTGAAGTGTATTAATTTGTGGACATGGGGCAAACTTAGCACAGGGCAGAAAGAGAATTTTCTTTCCTATGTAAAAGGCAGGCACAGTCCCTTCTCTGCGTTACCTCTGTCTCGGTTAATGGCTATGGCAGATAGCTTCCCTCGGTCCTGATCCAATCCCAACCACCAAGGGAGGCGGTGGACGCTACTTCTGCAAACCAGCTCTTTTTTTCTCATTTTGTTACTCTGCTTAACTCTCGCACTCCAGCCACGACTGAATCCCTCCCCCCTCCTCTCCCTACAACTAAACTACTAAACCAAGCACATTGTGTTGTGAAAGTAGGGAGCCCACCCGGATCGTGACTGTTATTGGCACCCACGTTTTCAAGGATTTACCAAATATACCCTCTTTTGTCCGCATAGAAAAGCGCCTTGCCAGGAACTAGAATAGTGGCGGTAAAAAACGAAACTGACACTGCGAATTAGTGTTTTTTTTTGCCTGTTTTATCCTGCCTCTGTATGGTGAAGCATGTGGAACAGGGCGCACTGTCCCGGGGTCTCAAAGAGGAAGGGACGGAGGCTTTTGAAGTTCCGTCTAGCTGCTGCCCTCTTCTTAAAACCGGCCTGCGCCCCCTGCCTCACTGCTATTAAAGTGCTTCCCACAGGCAGAGTGGAAGCTGAGCAGCCCCCCTGCACTTCTCGCGGGAGGTTGGCATAGAAGCAAGCATTATTGCCGATACCGCAAGTCTTATGGTGAGTGAGGGCTTAATGTTACACTTGGAATGAACGGGTGAATGAACAAGCAATTACACGGCAGTGGGAGGGAGAGGAGTGGAGAAAAAGTAGTCTGTGCAGTAAAGGGGCCAGTAGCCGTGGAAGGACACAAATGAAGAGATCATAAGGAGGGACTAACAAGCCTACAACCAATCAGAAGGCAGCATTTAAGACACAAGCCAAGGAAAATGATGGGCGAAGCTTCCACAAAGCTTCCACGCTATGGTGTATACTGCATGTCTCAACGAGACAGCGCAAGCGCTGCCTAGCTGAGACCTAAAAACGGGGTTTTGAAAAATATCAGAGTGATACATCTGGAAGTATGAAAGGCTGAGATGGCCTAATCTTTCATCCGTCTCATTAGTTCATGCTTTTTGTGCAGTGGCCACACATATCATTGCAGTGGCAGAAGCTCAGTCTACGAAGTGATCAATCGTGTTCCTCACAGAAGAACAAATACGCTATTTTGTCATTTCAATATTTCAATATTTTTGTTAAATGTTAATCTTCTACCATCGCACACCATATGGGCTTCAACTGGTGGTCACAACTGTGTATGAAAGACCCTCCTGCCCTCCTACAGTAAAATAAACTCATTAAAGAAAATAGTGCTCACAGACTAAAGAAGACGCACCGTGTAACAACCGAAGTAAAAGGGCCAGTACTCATGGGAGGTTGCAAATGAAGACAAGACTGTACTAAGGAGGGACTAACATGCTTATAAGGAATCACAAGCCAGCAATTTACAAAGGAAAATGACACAAGCCAATGACAAATATGGGCAGAGTGGTAGGGGCTTCAAATACATTTTCCCATACAGCATGGCTCACAGAGCAGCACATGCGCTGCCCAGGCTCAACCTAAAAAGCAATCAGTAGAACTAGAGATATGCAATATTAGAGGTTTAGGCATAACAGTGCTTAAACACAGCAATGGCCGCTGATGGTAAGAGGGGTGGGGCAGGGTGAGGTGGGATTTCGAGGGACGACCATGAGGGAAAATTAACTATTTATTTAATTTCCCCTCATGGTCATCTCTGGAATACCCCCCTCACCCGGCCCCACCGATCTTACCTGCAGTGGCCGCAGCTGCTTAAAAGCACAAAGCTCCAAATTCAGGTGTCTGATTGTGCTCTACAGAGGAAAAATCACAAGTTCAGAGCGACTGTGATTGAGACTAGGCTGGCTCCAGGGACCCAGTACCGTATGTCTTTGGTGCACGGTCTGCAGTGCATTTCTTTGTGAGGCTTGCATCATCCGGCATTGATTCTCAGGGCTATGAGGGCTGCAATTGACAGGTCCTACCTCAAGTTCCATCTTGCTACATTGGATCCGGTGAGGAGCTGTGATAGCTGCGATGCGAGGTCCTGTGTCGGTTTAGATGAAGCTGTGAGGCGAGGATTTACGAGGTTCGCATGAAGTTGCAATGGTTCAAGAAAAGCTAAGTGTCGCTTGATGAGGTTTTTGATTGCACTGCATCAGTTCTATTGAGGCTGGCAGCTGTGCGGAGATGCTTTGCAGTGCTCCACCTTGCTCAGGGTCAGTTCAGAGGAAGCTTGTAGCTATGCTGTGGGGCTTTACGTCACGTTATACCAGATTTGGTCAAGACCACAGCTGGGCGGGTAAAGCAACTCTGTCCCCACTTTCAAGACTTTCAAGACAAAAGGGACACCACTTGGGGGGTTAGTACTCACAGCAGACATAGTCCAGATGCAGGGTTCAAGAATGTTGAAGCCTGCTCTGTGCCTGAGGTTCTGATTAGGAGGTCAATCAACTAACCCTTGGAGTCACTCTGGTGGTCCTGGGTTCAAAAAGATGCAGGTTCAGTCATTCTCAATCAGGCAGCAGCTAAGCAGGGCTGCAGAGTAGTAGTACTTCTCGCAGCAGAGCAGTGCAGCATTCCTTCTTGTGAGCCTTCACATTTCGAGATGTTTACTTTTACAAAGTTAAAGATGGTCCATCCTGTCAACACCTCTTCCCCCTTTTTCACTGTCTGGAAGTAATACACAAAGACCACCTGTCAACTACACCTAATCATGTGACTATAGGCTGCAGTCACCAAATGGTTAGGACAAGAAAAGTGGCATTTAATTATGACTTAAAATCCGACTTTACGATTTGAGAGAGTTTTAAATTACAATTCTATAGACACCAAGCTTGACATTCCTACTTACTCCCAATTTACTTGCTCCCAGTTGAAAGTTATTACATATTAAATGCAATAAGGTTAACCAATGTTAATGAGGTAGGCCTTGTATTAGTGAAAAACAAATACTTTTTTTTACTACCGGGACATGTAAAACTAAGAAGCACATGTCCACATTTTTTAATACACTGCACCCTGCCCTCTGGGTTGTGTAGGGCAGACCCTGGGTGGGAGTTATATGTATTAATAAGGAAGGTTTAAGTCTAGCAAAAGGTTTTTTTGCCAGGTTGAAATGGCAGTGTAAAACTGCAGACACATGTGTCAGTGGCAGGCTTGAGCACATGTTTAAAAAGGCTAGTTAAGTGGATGGCAGAAAAAGTGGCCCATTGAAAGCACTTAATTTACGGCCGTGGGTACAGGCTGTACTAATTTACTAGGGGTATACACGTAAATTAAATGTGCCAATTCGGTGGAAGTTAGTGTTACCATGCCTCAGGGCCATCGCCATCCCAGACGGCTACAAGATCATCCGAAGGGACCGCATCAACCACACCGGAGGAGGCATCTCCATCATCCACAGGAACACCATCCGCATCACGACCAACACCGACGACACCCTCGCACCCGCCGAGCACCTGCACTTCCAGGTCCACATCAACCCCAAGACCACCCTCAGAGGCACCCTCATCTACAGACCCCCGGGACCACGCACACAATTCAGCAAAGACATCGCCGACTTTATCAGCCCGCACGCCCTCCCCTCCGCTGACTACATCCTCCTCGGGGACCTCAACTTCCACCTGGAGAACAACAACGACCGCAACACCACCACCCTGCTGGACAACCTCGCCAACCTCGGACTCAAGCAGCTGGTCATCACCCCCACCCACTACGCCGGACACACACTCGACCCCGTCTTCTCATCCAGCAAGGACATCGCCTTCAGCCACGCCACCGGACTCCACTGGACGGACCACAGCTGCGTCCACTTCAGCTTCAGAAGGACCACGATCCACCACCACCAGCAACAGGTTGCACGCAGAAGCTGGAACAAGATCAAAGCCGACCAGCTCACGACCGCCCTGAGCAAGAACACACCCACCAGCGCAACAAACCCCAGCAAAGCGGCCACCAACCTCACGAAGTGGATCAGCGACTGCGCAGACGACCTCGCCCCTCTGAAGACCCCGCCTAGCAGACCCGGTAGCAAGAAAGCCCCATGGTTCACCGACGAACTCAAGAGCTCCAAGAAGAGCTGCCGAGCCCTTGAGAGAACCTGGTGCAGAGACCCAACACCGGACAACATGACTGCCCTCAAGCTCGCCACCCGAAAACACCACCAACTCATCCACGCCACCAAGAAAACCGCATTCAAGGAACGACTGGACAACAACGCACACAACAACAAGGAACTCTTCAACATCGTCAAAGAGCTCTCCAACCCCAACGCCGGAAACAACGACATCACCCCTTCGCAAGACCTCTGCAACTCCCTCGCCTCCTACTTCCACAACAAGATCACGGACATACACAACAGCTTCAGCACTCAACCAACGCACGCCATGACCGAACCACAGCCCCCCACCACCACCCTCCGTGCCTGGACCCCGATCAGCACCGAAGACACCGTCCGCACAATGAACTCCATCCACTCCGGATCTCCTACCGACCCCTGCCCTCACCACGTCTTCAACAAGGCCGACGCAGTCATCGCACCCCACCTGTGGGACATCATCAACACCTCCTTCGACACCGCTACCTTCCCGGAGAGCTGGAAGCACGCCGAACTCAGCGCTCTACTAAAGAAGCCATCAGCCGACCCCACCGACCTCAAGAACTACCGCCCCTTCTCGCTGCTCCCGTTTCCTGCAAAAGTCATTGAGAAGACCGTCAACAAGCAGCTGGCCACCTTCCTCGAGACGAACGGATCCCTCGACCTCTCGCAGTCTGGCTTCCGGGCCAACCACAGCACCGAGACCGCCCTGATCACAGCCACCGATGACATCTGAGCTCTGCTTGACAACAGAGAAACAGCGGCCCTCATCCTCCTAGACCTCTCCGCGGCCTTCGACACTGTCTGCCACCGTACACTAGTGCAGCGACTCAGCAACGTCGGAATCCAGGAGAAGGCACTAGAGTGGATCATCTCCTTCCTCGCAGGAAGGACACAGAGAGTCCGCCTCCCCCCGTTCAGATCTGAAGCCACCGAAGTCATCTGTGGCGTTACTCAAGGCTCCTCGCTCAGTCCAACCCTCTTCAACGTGTACATGAGCCCCCTCGCAGACATCACACGCCAGCACAACCTCAACATCATCTCCTACGCCGACGACACCCAGCTGATTCTCTCCCTCACCAACGACCCCGCCACCGCCAGAGCCAACCTCCACGACGGGATGAAAGAGGTAGCCGAATGGATGAAGAACAACCGCCTGAAACTGAACTCGGACAAGACGGAAGTCCTCATCCTGGGATCCTCACCCTCCGCCTGGGACGACTCTTGGTGGCCCCCCGCCCTGGGCAGCGCACCCAAACCAACAGACCACGCACGCAACCTGGGCTTCATCCTGGACTCCACCCTCTCCATGACCAGACAGTCAACACCGTCTCCTCGTCGTGCTTCAACATCCTGCGAATGCTACGAAAGATCTTCCGGTGGATCCCCACCGAGACCAGGAAGACGGTCACCCAGGCCCTCGTCACCAGCGTCTGGACTACGGCAACTCCCTCTACGCCGGAACCACCGCCAAACTCCAGAAAAGACTTCAGCGGATCCAGAACGCCTCAGCACGTCTCATCTTGGACATCCCCCGTCGCAGCCACATCTCCGGACACCTGAGAGACCTGCACTGGCTCCCGGTCACCAAGAGAATCACCTTCCGACTCCTCACCCACGCTCACAAAGCCCTACACAACCAAGGCCCAGGATACCTCAACAGCCGCCTCAACTTCTACGCTCCCAAACGCCAGCTTCGATCGACCGGCCATGCCCTCGCCACCGTCCCCCACATCCGAAGAGCCACCACAGGAGGACGGTCCTTCTCCTACCTCGCTGCCAAGACATGGAACTCCCTCCCGACCCACCTCCGCCTGACCCAGGACCACCTCGCCTTCAGGAAGCAGCTCAAGACCTGGCTGTTCGAGCAGTAGCGGACCCCCCTCCCCTAGCGCCTTGAGACCCTCTGGGTGAGTAGTGCGCTATATAAATGCTTTGATTGATTGATTAATTGAGGGAGAGAGAGCGCAAGCACCTTCACACTGATTAGCAGTGGTAAGTGCACAAAGTCCTAAAAGCTAACAAGAATGGGTTCAGAAAATGGGAGAGAGAAGGGAAAAAGTTTAGATGTGACGCTGCAGGGAGAACCAAGTCAAACACCTACCTACTATATTTTTGAACCACTTACTACTACTTTAAACACTGTTGATTCCCTACTGTACTTCTAGACGGACATATTTCTGACTACCCTTCTGTTCTCTCCATCTTGATCACATTACCTCACTTATCATACCTTTTCCCTTGTGTTTACCTTTAAGTCTCAATTGTGCAATTCCTATTTCTTTCTCCTGTCTTTTTCCTAGAGGCCTCAACTCTGTAATTGTAATTCTTCAATTTTTTCATTTGATAACAACATTTCTACCTTCCTGACACATCTTGCTCTTTTTTGTGCATGCAGCTCTTGGATTTCTATTTAATAGACTATATATCCTGTCTTGATCTCTGTAGAGTTTGTTATTAGATCATTAACAATGGCAGTTTTACATTTTGATTGCACTGGTTTCACTGTGGGTTCTATAGAAGAGGTAGCCTTTTGACCTCCTTTTGTTTTAACATACAGTGTACTGACACAATTCTCAGTCAAAACGTAAAACAAATGAATTATAAAGCATAAAACATGGTCTTTGTACAAACTGGTTAAAAGATTGAGATAACTTTAGCTCAAGAAGAGAAAATGTGTGCAAATTACTTTAACAGCACTAAAACAATGGTAAAGTCAAGAAACAAATCATCATTCCTATACTTATTTAGAAAAAGGGAATCACATTTATTTCGTGATTAACATGACACCAAAAGGAAAACAAATCAGCAAAGTGAATCAGAACTGAATGAGTTTTTTGGGGGAAAATGTAAAAAACATTTATCGAAAAAAATTGAGAAAGCAAAAGTTAATGTTAGTCTATGGGGTACAGTTGTCTCTGTATCTACAGTTATCAGGCTCTTCAAGGAACGCCTGCTGTAATTAGCACACCTATTGAGTACTGCAATGAGGATCTAATCGTCCACCCTGTAAGCAGACACAGGCACACCTGTGGGTTTGTTCTCATGTTGCATATTTTTTTTAAAGAGATTTTTATTAGCATTTTAGATTAAATACAATACATATGTTATACAAGAAAATTGGAACAATGAAATAAGGAAGAGAGAAAGGAAAACATATGCATGAGCAATAGGAACGAAGAAAGAAATGAGCATATAGAGAAGAGAAAAGGAAAAAAGGGGAAAACCAAGAGTATGGGAAAGAGGAAAGAAGAAAGAATGAAAAGAAAGCAAGTACAGAAAAAGGAAAGAAAAGGGAGAGAAAAGAGAAGGGGAGAATAAGCGGGAATACTGAGCATATTTTTTTTAATAGTGTAATATTAGTATTTCTGGCAGCAACTCTGATATATGTAAATTTCTGTCAACAATTCATAGTTTTGCTTAATCCTGGTGCATAATAGAGAGAATTATAGCGCCACTTCTATTCTTGGTAGGTCCGGGCACACCCCCAGTATGTTGGACACCATGTCATGAAGCATTCAAAGTCTACTTAGAGGCAATTGATGGCAATACTTTTACATACCAAAAAAAAGCCCTTATTATTATATAACTTTGGAGCCGAGGGCAGGAGCTTACTGAAAATGCTTCCTTGGAAACAGTGATGGTGCGGGTATGTACCGGAGTTACACGGAGCCGGCCAGGTTAGTGGATAAATATTCCTCTGTCACATTAAGGACTTTACGCAAAAGGTTCAATCCCAATTTTCAACGTTGTCAAGCACCTGGAGAACCTATAGATGACTTCGTAGCTGCATTGCATATGTTAGCCCTTACAAGCTACTATCGTGATCTAAAAGACAAAATATTAAGGGATCAGTTGATTGCAAAACAACAATAACAGGAACGTTCAGGAAAGTTATCGTCCACAGAGTATCCTAGTTTCGAAAAAGCATTAACTATCGCAAGAAACAAAGAGCATTCTGAGCACTGTAAGAAAGAAATGAAGGTGAATGGAGCTGCACATGACGTCAATTATATTGCCAAACAATCAGATAAGAGAAATGTCAAAGCTTTTGTCGATAAGTCACGCACAGTTAACAGTCATGGCAGTATCAAATTACTTAGTGACAATAGTGAAATGCAGTGTTTTAGACGTGGGAACAAATTACATGGGAGCACGCTTCAGAATTGCCTGGCTGTCAACCAAATGTGTTTCAACAGTGAAAAAAAAGGATAATTTTGTGATATGTAAATCACGCAATGGCTAAAAGAGTCATAATGATCCTTTTGTTAAATCTGTTGAGGAAGTCAGTGTCAGATACTGAGGAATGTACCGTTCAAATGTCATCCATTGGCAATGTTAGGAAAAGAAAACCTCCTGTGTGTCAAACATTTCAATTAGCAATGCCAAGGTAAAGGTTATGGTAGACCTTTATACGCCTTTCACCACGATTGGTGAGTTGGAGTTTGCCAGGTTGAACATTCCCTGTCTCAATGAGTCACATATCTTGATTATTGTCTATGGTGGGAAGAAAGTGGAGGTAATAGGACAGTTCAATGCCTTTCTGGGTTTGACAACAAAACCTCCAGCGGCACTGTGTATGTGACAAAGGGTGGTTCCAGTCTATTGGGGAGGAATGAGCAAGGGAATCTGGACATAATTCTTGCTCTGAGCCATCCTGAGTTGATTCTATCCAGAAAACGCCTCCTGAAATTATGTAATGTGAGATCTGCAATGTGGATGAAAGCAAATGGGCCAGTTGATTTCCAGACATGTTTATGGACTGTCTTGGAAGGTTGAATGGTTTTAAAAATTGCATTGTTTCAAAAGAGAATTCCAAGCCAACGGTACATAAAATATGGTGTGTACCAATAAATTTGAGGGAGGGCCTTATGCCAGGATTGGAAAAATTGTTAATTCTACATATCCTCAAACTGATTGAAGTTTCACAGTGGTTGGCCCCAGTTGTCCTGGCATTTGAGGATTGACTTGCGCAACTTGAATTTCAACATTTAGGTTGATAGCAAGCCACTCCCTAATATTATTGAGTTATTGTCCACCCGAAGGGAGCAGTTGTGTTCACTACACTCAACATGTCAGCCGCATACCACAATGTTAAGCTGTGTGAAGAGTCAAGGCACCTGACTTCATTTGTGAAGCCTGAAGGGTATTCCATTACAAACTTATTCTATTTGGATTAGTCTTGTGGGGTTTTCAGAGGTTAATGCACAATTTATTCAAGGAGGTGCCTGTGGTATTGTGTTTTCAGAATGATGTATTGAAATATAGAAAGAATGTGAGTGAACAAGATGAGAGGTTAGAGAGTGTTGGTAATTTTGAGGAGTCCTGATTTAACTATGAAGAAAGATAAGTGGAAGTTTCACTGTGATGACTTGGATTATTTGCAACACCATGTAGCTAGCAAAGGTATTGAACCAAAGATGAAGATACTATGAGCAATCAAGGCTGCACCTTGCCTAGTAACAGAGATCAACTCAGGTCTTTTCTAGGGTTGATTGAGTGTTGTGCAAGATTTGTGGTGAATTTTGCATCTAAAACGTCATGTATGTGGCATTTGTTAAAAAACAAATGCAAAGTTAAGAATAACAACACAGATGCACCACAGAAGTCTAACATAAAACAAGTTGAGAATTGGTCTGTAGTTACAATGAATCAAAGAAGATCAGAGTTCTTCAGTTTGGTTTCTTTTATTTCAAAGTGGAACATTGAGACACCATACAGCCAACGTGTTTCGTCCCTAAAAGGGTCTTCTTCAGGGCTTATCACAGGTCAAAGCATCTTCAGGAGGACAGTATATTAGATGAAGCAATCTGAAGCGGTGGCGTGCTTTTCGATGGAGGGGATCGTCTTGTCAGGTTAGGAACAGGAGATCCAATCGTAATGTAGAGAAAGTGCCCCAGAGTCTCCAACTTCCTGTTCCTGTCCAGCAGGCCCCTCCCAGTGCTTTGTCCATCTATTGGTCATTTTTAATTTGATTTGGAGCTGTAAGGTTCACTCTCCTTATCTGCTGCATATATACCATTGGATTTAAGGACTTTATATTTGAGATTTCACAAGTAAGTTAAAAAACAGTTGCAAAAGGGTCGTTAGTGCAATATGGGGTACCGCAGGGCTCTGCGATCAGCTCTGCGATCAGCCCTGTCCTGTTTAACATCTACCTTCAGCCTCTGTTCCCTATAATTAAATCTTTCGGTATTGACCTGGTCATTTATGCCGACGACACTCAACTGGTGTTCTCCCTTGAAGGGAGACAAGCAGTGTCGATGGACCTCTTCCAGGAGTGTATGCGGCAGACGGCTGGATGGCTCAGGAGCAACTCCCTACAATTCAATGATGGGAAGACATGGGAAGAGGATCCTCTTACTCCAGCTAAAATGGTGCGAAACTTGGAAGTCTGGGTGGACAGGAACCTTCAAATGGAATTACAGGCTAATAAGACTGTGGGGGTGTGTCTATCCCTGTTGCGTATGCCACGCCAGATCCTTCCATTACTCCCTAAAGATACGCGTGCCTTGGTTGTGAGGAATATAGTGCTGAGTAGGCTGGACTACTGCAACTCCCTGTAGTTGGGAGCGCCGCAATACATCTTTCAGGGGTTGCAGAGAGTCCAGTCTATGACGGCAAAGATGGTGCTGAATAAACAACGTTGGTCCTCAACAGCGTTGGCCTTGAGAGAACTTCACTGGCTGCCCATCAGGGAAAGGGTGCATTTTAAATCACTCTGCATTGTATTTAGAGCTGCGCACAATTTGGGTCCTATTCCGTTACGTGAGAAATTTACTTGGTATAATCCAAAAAGGCAGCTACGATCTTCTATTACAGGCCTGTTGACGACTACTAGATTTAGGCACTCCAGGATGGGGGGAGGGCCTTTAGTGTGGTGGCCGCCCAACTATGGAATGGACAGCCACAGAACACTAGACAGGCCAACTCGCTAATGGAATTCAGAAAGAGCCTGAAAACTTGTCTCTTCCCTAGAACTGACCTTTAACACTGCCTCTACGGCTGCTTTGGTTGCGTGTAGGATGATTGTTCTAAGTCTGAGCGCCAGGATACCCGTAGGGTGACAGTTGCGCTATATAAAAGCTCAATTCAATTCAATTCAATTCTTGTTTGTTTGGTAGAGGGCATACACACTAAAGACAAAGAAGGTACCCCCTAGTTTTAATTTCAGGTCCAAGAGGAAGGGGGGAAAAGCAAGCAAGGACTCTAAAGAACCTCTAGCTGACCCATATTTCTTTCATAAATAGCCTTTGGCTTATATGTGCCCCACAAGAAGGCATATTTAACTCATATAGTCTACCTTATTTCTGATGTCGTTATAGAACTCACTGGTCCTATTAGCATCCCTTTGGACAATTTCTGAATAATGAGAAGAGGTGTTTGCAGCTCCCAACTAGTGGGATTTGATGATAAGAGCCACAGCGAGGATTGAACATTTGTTCTTTCAGGTGCTTGAACACAACAAAGATATTCCCCTCCTTTTTTCCTCTCTTTCTCTCCTTTCTTTGAATTCTCTTATTAAGTCATGTTTTTTCTGTCCTCAAATTTTGGTGATTGGTTGCACTTTTCATCTAGTCTCCTCTTTCTGACTTTATCAGAACCTTTTAGCCTTCAGACTTTTGGAAAAAATCCCAAAAAGGTGCTGGAATAAATTGTTATCTCTCTGCTCTAGAGTGTAAAGCTATTCTCCATCCCTTCTTTTTGTATATCTCCGACTACTTTGATGGTGGTGATATTTTATAATTGGTGCTGTAAGAGATTTTTGTCATCTTAAGAAGAACACAGCATAAATCACTAGTGGAGACATGTGTTGTATAAAAACTTCCATATGTTTGGGGACAAACTCCGACCATATTCTTGTTTATAAATATATAAATATATATAAATGTATATATGTATATATAAATGTATGTGGTGACATGACTTAAGCATGCATCAGCCCCTTCCTATCAAACATAGAAATATAAATATATGTGTTTTCTTGTGTTCACAGATACCCCTGCTCCTATATATGTTTTATTAGAACATTGGAATGTTGGGAGCTCCATTGAAAACAATGCAGTGCTCTGGGCTTATAATGGCTGGTATAAGCCTGGAGCTCCAACATTCCAATGTTTCTTTGTTCACAGCTCTGGCTGGGAACAAAGGCTTCAGGGAACCTGAGGGGATTCCAATCCCCTCACGCTCCCAAAAGGCTTTGTTTTTTTGTTAGAACATTCTGTCCTCTAGTGACAGAATGTTCTAATAGCCTTATAGCCCTTCGTAGATGGGCTATACCGCTATTAAAGTCCCTCTCCCTTGTTAAAGGCCCTCGCCTTTGGCTCGGGGCCTTTAACGCTGGAGAGGGCCTTTAATAGCCGGTATAGCCCTCTACGGTGGGCTATAAGGCTATATTATCACTGTACAGTTTACACACTGGTCCTGATGAAGGTGGTGAAAAAAATTGGTGTACCACCGAAATGTACGTTGACCATTTCTCCTTGGGAATCCTCCAAGTGAGACATACGGGAAAAGAAATAAATATGACGGTTGCATCTAAAAATGAAAAGATACAATGATTTGTACACACTGCTGCAATATCTTCATACTACAGATTAAATGCTTTTCCAATAAGTTTTTCTCCTTTTTGTCACTGACGAATCCCCAAGGTGTTGCTTAAATTGTATTTTTATTTCACACTATGTATGTCAGGTGAATGAGTGGTATGGTATGGAGTTTGAATGTTGTGGTTATGTATGAGTGTGCTGGGTATATTAGTTACATGGAAAAGATTGGTATCAGATTTCAATTTTGTATATTTATGCCTTAAATGAATTCTTGAGGTTTTTTTAAAGGGAAAATAACAAAAATATAAAAAAATAAAAAATTTCTTTAATTATCATTGTCATTTCTATATGATTTCACTAAAGATGGGACACATTTCCTTCTTGTGGGGCACATATAAGCCATAGGCTATTTTGGAAAGAAATATAGGTCAGCTAGAGGTTCTTTATAGTCCTTGATCGAGGGGATACACCAGGATTTATTTGTATTTTTTTTCGATCTCTAAAATTTAATGTGGTAGGTGGCGTGCAGTTTCAGTAAGGGCCTAGATATTTTTTTCATGTTAATTTTCTTCCTTTATAAAGTAAAATGTTGTAAAGTTCAGTACATTTTATCTATGTTTTAAAAAGAATCTGCAGCATTCTTTTAATCCACTATGTGGCCCAGTATGCCAATGGGTCTTTCAGCCAGTAGGCCATGTAATAGTAATGGTTGCATGGAAAGAACTGTTTCTGTGGTGTATGTTGAATTGAAACATCATGTAGGCCATGGATGGCATTGGATTAAATAACAAAATGTGTTGGGGGGGTGGGGATTTTACATTATTTTTCTGCAACCAGTGTATAGATGTAGTAACATATTTGATGCCTTTAGAGGATGTGTGTTGTTGTAAAAATGTTTAGCCTACTTAATTTACCTTTTTGTCACTGCTGAATTAATGCTGTTTTCTCCTAGTTTACCACGCCTTCTTTGTCTGGCCAGTGTATGAGTGTATTTTTAAATGCCACCATCTGTCTTTGTTCCCCATGCAATGTGACCATGGGCCATTTTGTATAGTCACTGCCGATAGGCCTGCATGTGTTCTTTGTTTTCAATGCCTCTTGCTTGATGTTTGAGCATGAGGCTGGTGGCCATTTTGTGTATCCTGCATGTCTTTTTTGTGGTCATGCCCCCTTGCTACTTGTTGTTGTTGTTGTGACCGTGTGGCTGGCATGTCTTCTTTGTTGTGGCCATGCCCCCCTGCTTGCTGTTTGACCATGTGGTCGGTGGCCATTTTGTGTAGGCAGCCAGTGTGCTTTTGCCATAGGCCTGCATGTCTGCTTTATTGTGGCCATGCCTCCTTGCTGGTTGTTGCTGTTGTGACCATGAGTCTAGTGACCATATTGTGTAGGCAGCCAGTGTGATTTTGCCATAGGCATGCAAGTCTTCTTTGTTGTGGCCATGCCTCCTTGCTTGCTGATTGACCATGTGGTCGGTGGCAATTTTGTATAGCCAGCCAGTGTGCTTTTGCCATAGGCCTGCATGTGTTATTTGTTGTGGCCATGCCTCCTGCTTGTTGTTTGATCATGTGACTGGTGGCCATTTTGTGTGTTATGCTTGAGAACTAGTATCTCAATGCTAATAATAAATGTACTGTATGAAAAGTGTTTTATACATTATTATATACGTTGTTTTGTATTTTGTATCTGCACCACTCATTGCCTCCCAAATCCCAGTGGATTTCAATTCTCATTGTAGTTCCCTTCCCCTACTACATCAGCAATTATATTTAATTTTTTTTATTTTTTGATAATTTTTTCACAAATATTTTTTCTTTTATTTTTCCAATTTTTAATTAATCTTTTCAATTACTTTTTTAAATTTCTTGTCATTTTTGTTTATTTTTTTCATAAAAATCCACTTTTTAAATTGATTTTTTATTTTATTTCTATTCTTTATAAAAAAAATCTTAAATTGTAACTTTTTTTTACTAGTTTTTAAAACTCATTTTTATTTGTATTTTTTTTAACAATTTTCTCTTTCCCATTTTCCGAGAATCTGGCCTCAACAACAGCATTCATTATCTAAGGATTATTTCATTGTGTCACAGGCACAGTTGTGCTCTCTCTTATCCTTCCTGAGTTTACATGAAGATTTATGTTGATGTGGCTTTATGAAAGGATACACTGTATTGTTAATTATTTATAATTTAAGTAACCAAACCGCACTAAATGGTATTGTTTGTTGTGTATGACTAATTCACCTGCAACAATGCCGCATTTTACTGATGTTCTTCTTGCTTGTTTGCTACTAGGTGCACAAGAGAATAGACATCACCCACAGTATTGCCAGACAGAAGGCCTGTGAATGACGTGACGCGTGACAATACAACGGACACCTCTTCTGCTTGTGATTATGAAGCTAAGTGCCACTGCCAACTGACAGCTTCATGATGGCCCCAAAGAAAAGTGCTGCCAAGAAAGTGGGCAGAGGAGAGAAGAAGAAGCTGATTTCTACCACTGGCGGGCCAACCAGAACAGTTTTGTGGCAAACTTATGCCTGCCGTACTGGCCTCCGGGCAACAAGTTGGGACCAGCACTCCCTCATTAATGGCCCTATCCCAAAATAGGCCCAATCCCATGTCTGGCACAGAGGCGGCCCCTCTAATCATGGCAACACAGATGCGCATTGACATTGAATTGGAATTATCTCTTTCGCAAAGTAGTACCCAATTTTTGGTGGAAACTCAGTTAAGTGGACAACAACAGCTGCATCCAAGGACAGTTGATCCTCCTGAAGAAGGAGCACTTCAGGAGATTGAGCTTCATGCTGAGGAAGTCTTTCAGAAGATCCATCATGTTTCAGATCTCCGGTAAGAAAAAGGATGGGTTTGGGTACTCCAAATTTCTAATTCTCCAAGCCCACCATCTGATGATCAAGACTCCACTCGGATGCCACCTCAGTCTGAGACTGAAAAGCCTTAGAGCAATGGATGAAGAAGAGGAGGAGGACAACAAGCTAGTCTTCATGAATGTTAGCCCAGCCCCAGTGGAAACTGACTTTACCTTAGCTCAACCTGCTCTGAGGGATGAGGCACAGATACCATCACCACAATAAGCTGGGACGTTATTCCTCCCCAGACCTGGTTGCACAGATTCAAGGTGGATATACCGCTCTCCTCATATGATATAATGTCATCAGTTGTCATCCATGTGCTCAGAATTTCATCCATATTTGATTGCTTGTACTCCTGTTTAGTCACACGTAGAATGTCATACAATTTCCATAGTTTCTTATGTTCAAACTGCGCCCATCCAAACTTTAATTAAGAACACAACCAAAGCATGATTCGTCCCAGCAGTGTTTGTTAAGCCCCAATGGATTTCAGGCTTCGGGAGCCCTTCTTCAGGGGTAACTACAACAACAATAAAATATGCACTATTAATACATTGTCCACAATGATACAATTATAAACATTATCATATTCTTCTGTTACAAGTATCTGCATGCTTAAGTGAACCCCTCGTATCTTCACCCATGTGAATTACTTACGTGCATCTCCTTCCCTCCATGACCATCCCATGTATTCACCCCTTCCATACCCCACGTTCAGATCTTCCCTGTTCTCAGCCTAAAACTCCTTTATCAACTAACAATTCATGCTGCTGCAACTTTCACACTCTTTACTTCTCCATCTTATTGTTCTTATTTAACATTCATTATTCACTGTAACTCCCGCCGCCTTCATTTATGTATCCTGTCATCACCCACACTCCCCCATTTCATCTATCTCTTGTGAATACACGGGATGGACATGGAGGGAAGGAGAGTCATGTAATTAGTTCACACGGGGGAAGATACGAGGGGTTTCACTTAAGCATGCACATACTTATAACAGAAGAATATGATGATGTTTATAATTGTCACCAAGGTTGGGTATTAATTAGTAGCTTATGGCCAGTATGGATTATTATGTTTGTATCGTTGTGGACAGTATATTAATAGTGCATATTTTATTGTTGTTGTAGTTACCCCTGAAGAAGGGCTCCAGAAGCCCGAAATATATTGGGTCTTAATAAACACTGCTGGGACGAATCATGCTTTGGTCGTGTTCTTAATTGAAGTCTGTATGGGCACAGTTTGTACATAACTATGGAAATTGTATGACATTCTACGTGTGAATAAACGGGAGTATAAGTAATCAAATATGGATGGAATTCTGAGTACATGGATGACAACGGATGACATTATATCATACGAGGAGCGTGGTATATCCACCATGAAGCTGTGCAACCAGGTTTGGGGCGGAATTACGCCCTAGCTTATTGTGGTTTAGTTTCTAAGTGCCACCAGGGCATGACACGCACCTGGTTTGCACGCACTCTTGGATAAGAAGGAAATAAACTTGGAGGAACATTAAAATGAATAGTGTGCATCCCACTTACCTTGCTGAACAGATACCACCACCACCAGCTTCCATATTTACAAGGCTCCGAGAGAAAACTACATCCACAACAACCTTAGTAGAAGTAGGCACTGCTGAGAGGCAAACATCAAAACGCCCACCTACTGCCACTTCTTCCGACATTAGCAGTGGCACCAGTGGCAGAAAGTGGACCTCCCCAGTTTGGAACTTCTTTACGGTTACCAATAAGGTGCTAAATATTTCCATATGCTCCATTTGCAGAGCAAGTGTTATTCTAGGTAATCTTGGTACAAACTATGGCATTGAGGCCAAACAACCCATTTGAGCGAACACCACACAATCCACAGAGAGGGGAACCTTAGCAGCCAAAAAACTGAAAGTGGTGTTGGTGAAGGGGGTGAGATGAGGGAATCCAATCCGATCATGGTGGAAGGTGAAAGTGAAGAAGAGGGTAACAATTTCCTAACACAAATCAGCCCTGTCCAAAGCAGTGCAGTAGTATTGCCCACATTAGCAACATAGCAAAGGCACAAGACTCTGATTCAGATCGAGACTCCAAGGCAAGAGCATTCAGTGACTGCCTCGCTTAGACGCACATTGAGTCTGCCACCTTCTGCTCTCAAGAAGTCGCCTGCGTCAGTGGTACCAGAAATGAAAAAAAATCCAAGCTACTATTTCTGGCATGTTTAGGCAGGAGGGGTAGTACGAACGCAACCACCCAACAGCATGTTTGTACAACACCAAGCTGGCTAAAATTTTAGCGCTGGATGGACTTCCTTCCATTTTATTTTTGAGTTGGACTTTCTAGAATTTGGGGTGGCCATCTGCCCAAAATGGAAGATTCCCAGCCAGACCAAATATGTCAGAGTTGCTATTCCAACTCTACATCACGGTGTGCTGAAATTGGTTGTACAAGTTTTGCAACAGAGTGCTGTCTACACAATCCACCTAACATAAGACATGTAGACCAGTTGACAAGCCATTGATTACATTTGCCTCACTGCACACTAGATCTCCTTTGTGGGGTTTAGAGAAATGATATCTGCAGGTGTTGACACCTCCAAAATGTTTAATTGCACTCTGAAGCATGCAACAGTAGCCATATTCCCCAAAGAGAAATCCCATACTACTGCAAACATCTTGGATGACTTTAAAAACAAGGTCTTGAATGGCTACAATCAAATGGGCTTAACATTTGATTTGACCTTGAACAATGTCAATAATGTAGTTAGGTCCATGGCAGATGGTGACTATTTCCAGGTCCTGTGTTTGACACACTGCATCAACATCATTATACAGGACTTTCTCAGTAAAGAAGATCGAGTCAGCAACTTACTGTCCACCCGCAGAAGAATGTGCACTAGTTTCAACCATTCTTTTAAAGCCCGGCAACAACTGAGGACCATTCAGTAGGTGCCCACACATTGGAATTCAACTTATTACATGTTGCAATGTCTGTTTGAGTAGTACAGCCCGATCAATGAATATGTCTTGCAAAGAGGGGATGCACCTCTTGTAGTGTAGTTCCTATTTTCCCAATAGGCCCTGCGCATTGGAATAACATAAACAGTAGTATCGACGTAGAAGTGCGGATCTTCCAGGCCTCTAATGACTATGCTAAACTTAATTGGGTTTGTTACCAACTAGCTCAGAGATCACTGGAAACTTTCTTGACTGAATAGGAAGTGATCAGCTTCCCTGGCACAGCCAAGAAGGGATTCAGTTTTCCAACAACCGTGCAACATGACAACTTTGCTCCTCAGATAAGAGTCAATCTCTAGGGTCATGTGAAACAATAGACAGTTATTTTACTCAGTGCAGTTTACTTTCACAATATGTAGAGGATAGAGAGATGGGCGTTTTCAATAAAGGGTAACATTTATTGAACAGTCTTTCTTCTCGTACAAGAGAAATTAATTGCCACAATTGCAAGACTTGTCATTATAAAAAGTACGTACAGTAAGATGAGTATTGCGAAATAATACTGTAAAAGCATTGATATGGTTTCTTAGCCATACAATGGTTTAAAATGAATAAAACATATATACATTCATATATACATTAGGCTAAAATACTCAACTGGTGCTTCTAACTACGCCTACCCCAGTGTACCTAGCCTAAGCCTAATACTTGGGAGGGGAGTAAGTAAGTAGCTTTAAGTTAAGTTGGTTTTGCCAAGGTTTGCTTCAAGAATTCTCTCTAAGGGTTTAGTCAACACCATACCTCTGGAATAGAATGATGGAGGTCTGGTATCTCCTTCAGGGGGTCGATATCCCAGTCACCCGCAAGGGTAGACTAGAAACGACGGAGCTGGATTTCTCTGCAGGAGAAAAGACAGCGACTCTCTCAGCGCGTCGAGGAGGAGGAGGAGGGGCAGCGTCCGTGGGCAGCTTGCATCTGCTGGGATCTTGCGGGGGGACGCCTGTTCAGCTCCTAAGTTCACCACACCATCGTTCGCTAGTTAGCAGAGATAGCAGTAGCGATAGCAGCTATGGTATCATCAGCATAACAGCAGCTTCTTCAGCAGCGATGGCATTATCGTAAACAGCAGCAACATCAGCGTTTGCTTAAGGCAACGTTGGTAATATTTATACCTGAAAGGTGCCTTGTTTGACGTAAGTTTTTGGACATAAGACGTCAATAAAGATGTCACTGGGAAGTGATCGTCTATCAGTGCTCATTAGAGTTCTATTACTAATCAAACACAGCAAGCGGGGATTTCCAGGTTGCTGAGTTTATTATCTTGTTGAAGAACTCGGAGTGTTAATCTAGGAATCTTAGATAGTAACTTCTGCTATGTCATTGCACTAATTGGTTGCAAATGAAGTGGCAGAGAAAGCGATTCTGAAATGTGGCTCTGTTCGTGTGAGGCCAGAGACGGGTTTCTGAATATTGCACTTGAACGGTTATGCCAATATAGGGAATAAATGTATTTATAGCCGAATAGGGGCATAAGGTCACAGTATCGATCAGGGTCCTAGATTATAAAGCAACACCCACTCCACAAATTCATGTCCATCAAATTACTAAAACTAAAGCAATAAGATGCATATGTAACATTGCCCACCCCAAAATACATATATGCATTTGAAACAGGCGTATTTGTAATACGTGAAAATGTAGGTACTGTACGTTTTTGAAGCATAGAAATCATTCAAAAATTATAGCATAAGAAATCAATGAACGATTATGCAAAAAGAATTACACATGAAATATCTCTGAATACAGAAGAAGGGCGAGATAATTTCATCACATATAAATGCATTGCAATAAAATGTGCTAGAGGCTGGTGTAAAGTTATTATGTCTCTAGATGTATTTAGAAATAGAAGTTGAAGCTTCTGTTCTCTATGAATAGTTTTACTTTAAGCAAAGAATTTTTCGTGCCAAAAAAGGTGAATATTAAAAGTGTTCAATTCAAAAGAATTAATGCTTGAACGGGGAGATTAGAGTTCCAACGCTTTTAGCAGTTTTTGTTGTTCAAAACTGAAGGCCGAATTCAGAGTTCATGGGAACGCTGTGTTCGGAATGCTTCTCTAAAGTTATTGTTTCTGTTCGGGTGAGAGCATCATATCAGACAGGCTCTCAAAGAATTGGTCTACAAAATCAGGTGACAGTTCGACCAAATTCGATAGTGCTGAAACTTGGCAGGTGTGAGAATGATTGCTGTCATCAAAGGCTGGATCAGCGCTACTCACAGAAGGTCGTACCTGGGTGATGTTGCTTTTGTCACTTGCTCCACTGTTACCACCTAGTCGTAGCACAGGAGTCTCAACGAATGCCGTAATCAGGATTGGTAGCCGCTGGGGACAACACAATGCGTGAGCCGTTATCGGACTGAGTAAAGTATCGATATCCATAGGTACTGCTGATGGAAGTGAAAGACAGGTGTCCAACACGCACTCATCTCCGCATAGCATACATCGTAGTACAGGTAAGATGTAATTTTGCATATCGGGCTGAATGAAAGGAACCATGTCATGTTTAGATCTCTCAGCCTGGCCAATCCAAGGACTCTAGTTATTCTGTCCCGGTAGCGCATTCCTAGGATTGATTCTTCCATTCCCATAGGAGTCATGTCTGAGCTGTGGCTTGCCATAACGAAGCAGGAGGGTCAAAAATAAAATCCCTGCTACAAGTCCCAAAAATAGGGGTATGCAGCCAAAAACAGAGTGGACAAAATTTGGAACGATTCCCAGAATTGCTTGAAATGGTGTAAGCAGTCCCGTAAAAATCGTCTTAAATATGCCTGGGATGCCTGTGGCACTAGACATGTTAAGGAGTTGGCTCAAAATTTCTACGAAATGCACGGGGCAATTTGTTGATAAAAGGTCATGAACCGCCGTAGCTGTCCTTGCAACTAGATCATACGTCTCTTTTGATGACGTTATGGGCACTGTTGTCTGCAAAAGCACAGACTTCATTTTGCTTAAAGTATCAATTCGTATAGAATAGAGATTCAGACGAGGCCAGATGGGAGTCTCTATGTCTCCAGGCCCGCTCGGGAACAATGCTTGCATACAGCATTTGACCATGGAAGTTACGCTTACGAGATAACATTTCCCTGGAACAAGGCCACAACATCTGTGGTCCGTTCTTAGAATGTAACTCCCATTCGCGAGTTGCATAAAGAAGGGCTCTATCTGCGTTGCAGGTGTGACAAGCTGGTGGCATGAAAGGTTGTTAGAATTACCTTCACAGGCTCCGTGTAATTTAATACCCTGGCACAAAAGTATACCGCTTAGTGAACGCTTACAGTTTTCACCACTAAGAAATACATTTTTGTCGCTGTCACTATAGCATGAATGTGTGTATGGTAATTTCCATGCTGATTTAACATATCCTTTACCCAATCGTTCATACTGGCCAGTAGGTATGTATTCAAGGCACTTTTTAAATCGGAAAGTTGTTATCGGAATAGTGATAATTTCGTGTATTATCCATTCAATGACAGGACTTTCTGACATTGTCAATGGTAATCTCTCAAGTTTTTCGATGCTCAGGATTGTATAGTCTGCTCCTTTCTGTGCCAAGCTGATTTGTTTATCAGTAAGGTTAAAAATGGAAAACAATGACGTTGTGTTGATTAAACGCCAAGGCAGATAGCCTGAACGAAGATTTTGCAGCGTCCAGCCTAATTGTACAATAGAACGTAATTGCGACTGGCCATGCTGTAACATTAGCAAGTCTCTGTCTATTATATCAAAGGCAGAGGATACAATATTGTCCAACGAATATATTCTGGAGGACAGAGTCATTAACCCATTGTCCACTACAGAAAGTGATTTTTCCAAATTAATACAATCAATTTCTCGTATTTTTTCAGCTGTTTCAATTTGTGTGACTTTCCAAGCCTCGTTGTACGCAGCATAGATGCTGGCCGCTATGAAACGCTTTTGACGCTGTTTGCGTGGTCCCATAATAAAATCGCGCAAATCAGCACCCTCTTTAAGTAAAGACAAGTGTTGCTTAATTTCAACCAGTGTGGATGATCCTAGCCATTCGAGGCAGAGTTTCCCTACACTGTATGTTGTTACTATCCCTGGATGTTGTCTCTGGGAGTATCTAGGGTCTTGTCTGGTCATTTTTAACCCCTGTGTTTTGTTCAGGAATCTATCTTGACAGTTGTTTGTGTCGGTAGGCCAGATTAACCACTTTTTCCAATCAGGATGTGCTCTGTTAAAATGTAAAATTTCAGTTACGTCTATCTCAATATCTGTTGTTGCATTTTCAGGTATTGGCTTCGGAATAGATGGTTTGTTTAGGTCTTTGATCTTAGCTAGGCCAAGACAAGATGTTTGGTGAATTGTGTCATTTAAAAACATCATTTGTTCTGGTATCATGCAGGTTCTGAATAGTGCTTCTAGGCCTTATACCTGCCAATCTTTTGTACCCCAAATAGTTTTCGTTTCAATGTTATTTTTCCAATAATCAAAACCAAATGTCATCATTTTTTCATAAAATGCTTCTGAATATATTAATTTAGTGTTTGTCAGCATTGTTTTCATTCCTGTTTTATCTAACCGTTTGTAATAAAACGTTTCTGCATCACTGGTGTTAAACCCTGAGAAGTACTTGAATTTCTCAAAGAATGTTTTAGAACTGCTTATAGGTGGTGTAGCACAATGTTCCCATTGATTATACTTAAAAACATTTCTAGGCTGTGCAGATTTATGCAAATAATGATCGCCATAATGTGTATAACAGAACAACTGTTCATAACTAGACGAACCTTTCAAATAATCATGTTCTGTGAATCTAGCTGACATTACTAAATCAGACATCATGTCATTAATACTGTTAAAGTCCCAATCATCACAGAATGTACTAGGTCTTATAAAGTCACTTAAGGAAACCTTCAGTTGATGGGGATACTTCAGGATCTCGACCGGACCATAGATCTCATAGTCAGTTTTCTCCCATACTACCCCACCGGGTATTAGAATGGCTGTGACATTTACTGTTGACAGTTCTCTTTTCTTCACGTGGGATGATCTGTGTGGTTTGAGGACTAGGTTGATGTTCTGACTTGCTGTGTCCATTGTACCATATTTTCCCTCAATGAATTTTCCCAAACACAGTACCATGATAAGCCAAAGCAGGAGGAAAAATACACCTAGACCGAACCAGAACTCGAACCAAGGGGAAATAAGGTAGAATTTTTCAGTTGATGAAGGAGTTCCGTTGCTTTTTCTTTAAAAGTCATTTTTGTTTCTGGCATCACTTCGGGGTTACTTTGATCCTCGGAAAAGTTGTCGATGTCGATGAAATAACCAGAGGCAGTTCTGTCAATTGTTGGGATTGTTCTTTCAATCTGTCTTTCGGTAGCACTTTCTGATGCCACATTATTGTAGACTGCGTTTCTTGACGAACCGTTTCAATTTGTGTCTCAAGAGGCACGAGTTCCATGGCATTATTGCATAGTCCCTCTCTGTGCACTGCAGGCTGATTGAATGTGATTAGTCTTTCAGTTTGAACCTCTTGGATTGTTGCAAGTTTGGGTATTCTGTTGTTCCTTGGGAGTCCACTGGTCCTACTGTTGATTATAGGCCACATGCTTGTGGTTTTACCAGGTCGATAGATACAACTCTGTTCTCCTTTTTACCAGCAAGGAGCGGTAGTACTACTGATCTTGTTCCGGTGACTGCCAAGACAGGTACTGCTATTCTGTAAGAAGGCCCAAATTCCTTCTTCACCGCTATTTTTTCTCTGACTAGATCCCCAATCTTTGGAATCCAGACAGGCCTTGCTGGGGCTGTTGCTTGTGGTGCCTCGTCAGTGGTATCTGGCTGTTGCTTTAACTTTATGTTGCTTAAGGATTTTCTTGTTTCATTCAAGTTCTGTAAAACAGCCAAACGATCTTTGATGTCAAAGTCTGTTTTCTTATCTTGTACCACTGATAATTGACTATCTAAGTCCTGAATTCTCATGCTAATTCCGAACAATAGTTCATATGGGCTGAAACCTTTTAGAGAATTTCTTGGCAAATTGTTAAGACTGGTCTGGACACTTATTAGATGTTTGACCCACCCAGCGCCTGAACCTAATACCTTCGCTGTTATAGATCGCTTTATGTCCCGGTTTTTTCTTTCTACCACACTATTCCCTTCGGGGTGTGACGGACAAGAATACCGCAACCCAATTCCCATGCTGGCCATGGCCTCCTTATAAGCTCGAGAGCTAAAAGCAGGACCCTGGTCAGAATGGAACGTGGCAATTGCGTATGTGCCGATAAAGACTCGCAGATCTTTTATAACCGTTCTGGCATCAGCCGAGCGCTGGGGCCACATCCATATGAACCTCGTACAGGAATCCAGTGCTACCATGATATATCTATAGTTGACGTCCCTTTGTAGGGGACCACAGTGGTCCAGGTAAACACATGCAAATGGTTTATCCGAGATGAGAAGGGGTGTCTGCGCTGGTCGTTTTACTGTTGATACTTTTATCCTTTGGCATATTTCGCATTCTAATACATACTTTTTAGTTTGTATTCCCATGCGAGGCCACCAATATCTCTGTTTTAATAGTGATATTGTTGCGGAAACGCCAGCGTGTGCAGAGGCAAGCCCTTCGTGTGCCGCTTTGATTAGTCCTAACCTGTGTTCCATGTTTGGAATTACTCTATCCCCCACTCCAGGGATTCGAGCAAAAGGAACATTATTCGTATCTGTTGAATATAAGTACTTTTCCGGAAAGCCTTTTGGGAGTGTTTTCTTATCATCCTTTACTGACGTACTGACAGCTTGTAGAATATCGCTGTCTATTTTTGTTTGTGACCGAGTTATCGCAGCTACGGAAGCCGTTTGCACAGCTGCCTTCGCGGCTTTATCAGCCAATGAATTCCCTGCAACGTGAACGCCATCACGTTGATGACTCAGAGTGTGTATCACGTGAGTCTTTTGTAGTTCTTTCTGTAAAAGAACTACGTGTTCCCAAAGCATTTTATGCTTTATTGTGCCACCTTTTGCATCTTTGAAACCATTTTCCACCCAATTCTGCAAGTATTCATTATAAGATTGTACGCAATAATAAGAATCGCACACTATTAGTGTGGGGAATTCGCAATCGGTATTTTCCAGCGCCATCTTAAATGCTACCAATTCAGCTCGTTGAGCTGAGCAATCTCCTAGAGATTGTGTTTTAGTGACCATAGGTCTAAATTTTCCTTCGTGCCAACGACCTTTAACAATCGCGCACGCAGCACTATAAGCTTGTTTGCCCCCAACTGCGGGTTGTGCTGATCCGTCAGTATATATAATACTTCCGTATTCTTCGAGAGGCAGGATTTCAATTGGCAGAGGACATTCATATTCATATTGTAAGAATTCTTATGTCTTTAAATTAGGATCAAATTCGTAAACTATGTCTGTTGCAGCAAGAGAATTAACCCACTGGATCCATCTTGGATGCAAAGCTTTAGCATTAGGAATGCTTGCTTTAGTTACTGCTTCTAAAGCTGGTATGGGTGTAACGATTTTTATTCATTTACCTTGTGCTAGGGGCCTTTCTTTTGCTACAGCAGTCTGAACCGCAGTTAGAATTTTCTCCGTTGAACTGAATTTTATTTCAGCCTTTGTGTACAAATGTGATTTGTAAGCTATTGGTACCTTTTCTCCCTCATTAGAGGTTAGGTACGTGAATCCGCATCTTCCTGGGATGACTCGGATTACAAGATCGTGTGTGTTGTCACGTGTATCTAATTTTGTTTTTGCTAACATGTCTGTTTGCAGCGATCTCAAAATTTCTGTATGTTTTTGAGTCCAATTGATTTGTTTAAAATCAGGTTTTATTAGTTCGTAGAGAGGTTTAACCCTCTCTGTGTAATTTAGAATGTATGTTCTTCCGAAATTCAGAAAACCTCGTATGGATTGTAAATTCTTCCGCGTTTTTGGAGGTTGAAGTACAGTGCACTTCTCTAAGAAGTTGTCCGCTAGGCTTTTTCCTTCACTTGATAATTCGTATCCCAAAAATAATACTGTCAGATGGGCAATTCGAGACTTTTTAAAGTTGAATTTGTAACCCTCTGCTGCGAACCCAAGTATAATGGTGTTCACTCTTTTCAATTGAGTATCCAAGTCGTCATCTGTGAGATAGATATCATCTACGTAAGATAATGCCTCATCATTATATATTTGTAGTAACTCTGTTACTCTAGCTGAGAATAGTCCTGGGCTGTTCTTGAACCCCTGTGGGAGTCGACAGAAATTTTCTGAGACCCCATTACGGAGAAAGCGGTCAAATACCTGCTTTCTGGTGCAATGTTTTGACAAAAGAAACCATTAGATATGTCTAATGTCGTTTTATATTTTTTCCTAACTATATTGTTCATTAGGGCTGCACTATGCGAGTTTTGTACTGCAAAAGTTTTGCAACATGCATTAAGGTGTCTGTAGTCCAAAACTAGACGATATGAATTGTCTGGCTTGGGGACAGTAAACAAAGGATTGTTCATTTGAGAGGTGCATGTTTCAATCACACCCTGGTATTCAAGTTGATCTAAGATCTCCCTGACTTGTTTTTTAGCTTCTTGCTTAATGGGATACTGCCGTTGGGCAGTTGGTTCACTTTTTAACTGGATTTTGTGAGGAGGTGAGTCCTCATCCCATCCTACATGATTTTTATATAATGCCGGTGCCTGGGCTACTGCCCATTTTCTTGCATAAGTATATTTTTTGTGAATCGGAATGTGATTCGAGAAGGCAGGCATAATCATTTCTTCGCCACGAGGGCACTCCCTGACAAACTCTGGGGGCCAATCTTTTTCAGCTTACAGAATATCATAGCCTTTTGAGAGTTTATCCCAAAATGACCCTTTATTTTCCTAGTCTTATCACCCTCTATACGCAATGTTATTTCGTATATCTTATGGGGCTCGCTAAGTCTGGTGTCGGCAGTTTCAACCTGAATGTATTCATTCGTGTCCACTGTCTCCAGATGACTCATCAAGATCTTGCGGGCTATAGTGATTTCTGCTGCACTGTCTAGCATTGTCTGTGCCCACTCCCCGTTTATCAACTGTGTCCTCAGTATTCTCGGCATGTTCGATTATTCTAATACTGGCTATCTTCTTTTTCGGAAATTGAGATTTTTTACTCTGAGCAGGTTCCTTGTCTTTGGACTTGGTGTGCTCTCCTGGGTCTGACCGACCTCTTCTTTCCGATTTCTGCGAAAAAGATCGAGAGGGACGTGTATCAATACTTTGATATCTATCAGGTTTTTTCAAATTATCGCTATTTCTAAGGTTGTATCTTTTTTCAGAGGGCTCCCTTTGGGGAGACTCGTGTTCTCGAGTCGGAGTTCTTTCCCTCCGTCGAGGAGACCTTCCTCTGGACTGGAAAACTTTTTCCTTGGGAGTGGATTGTTTATTTCCATCCCAGCTCTTTTTAGGAGTATTTGAATTATTTTTAATAAATAATTTTTCAGGATTTTCGAGCAGTTGGGGTTTTACTGGTTTCCCACCCAAGCTGTCTCTACCTAATTATTCATAGCATTTCTCTATGATTTTGGCAAGCTCAACTGGCTGGTCTGTTATATCTGATTCCTTCAACTTCTGGCGGATCGCCACAGATGCTCCTTCTCCTTTTATATTGGCTAATAATATAGCCGAGACCTGCTTGAAGTCTTTCAGTAATTTCATACCAAGAGTTAAAGCAGGTTCAGGACCGTATTCATTTTGAATCTGTCTTAGTACATCTGGTATTACCGCCATAGACGGAACACCATGTGTTTTTGTGTAGATGGAGGCAAAGACTGTACCCCAAGTGTCACAGTCCTCCACGTGTGGTGCGATTCCCATAAGAAGGCAGATTGTCAAGATTCTGTGTTTCTCGATAGGGGTAGTATCCGGAAATACTGCCTCTATTTGAGTGATTTTCTGTGCTAACCAGAAAGGAATTTGTTCCCGTTTTACGGGTGTTTTACCAAGACATGACTGTATGTTCTGTGGTGTAATTTTATTAGTGTTCCCCTGATGAGGGGTCAGCTGTGGTACATAAACAGCTGGTTGGACTGTTGCAGTCCGCATTACATATTGGACTAATTGCCTATGTATTTTTATAAGTGTTTTTAGCTGTACTAACAGCTCTTCTTTAGACATTTTTGCAATGTCCGGATGTGGTGTGTAGCTGGCTAGAACCGGCCACGTTGCTCCTGGTCTACCTAGTGGACCGAGCCTGGTTATGATCATTATGTTTTGGGGCGCCATTAAACCAGAGCAGGTGCTCTTGGAATTTTAGTGGGATTTCAGTCTTCTCGAAAGGAGCGTACTCATCCGGAGGTTTCTCTATTTTGTAATAGTGAAACTCTTTTGTTCTAGCGTCTGGAAAGTTTATCCATGAATAGAAGACCTCTGTCTGCCGATATTCCTGAGCCTCTATCACGAAAATTACTGTACCACCTTGTTGTGTCAGTCCGTTTTCTATACGTTTTAAAGTTATAGACTTTCTTAAGTGGACCGGGATGTCGATAGCATCCGGGTCAGTCTGTAGGAGACTCGAGTCTTCCTCTATTAGTAGGGTTGCCAGCCTAGCTGCTTCCCTTTCTTCTTCACTGTCTGACATTTTATAAATGCAGGGTTTGCAGAGTAGGTCTCCAAGGAGACAAAGATTAGGTGCACAATATTTTGGAACACTGTATCCTTCAACGTTGAATAAACCAGAGCTTTACATAGGAATCTCTTCCTACTTAGGTCGGGCGGATTTTAAACTTTCACCCACTCCAGACGTCTATTGGAGTATTTACGGGAGAAAGGGGTCTGTGTGAAATATGCACGACTGAGTTACTCTAACGTCTTGCATTAGTTTATTGCCTTACCAAACGTTGGGCGCCATGTAGTGTAATTCCTATTTTCCCAATAGGCCCTGCGCATTGGAATAACATAAACAGTAGTATCGACGTAGAAGTGCGGATCTTCCAGGCCTCTACTGACTATGCTAAACTTAATTAAGTTTGTTACCAACTAGCTCAGAGGTCACTGGAAACTTTCTTGACTGAATAGGAAGTGATCAGCTTCCCTGGCACAGCCAAGAAGGGATTCAGTTTTCCAACAACCGTGCAACATGACAACTTTGCTCCTCAGATAAGAGTCAATCTCTAGGGTCGTGTGAAACAATAGACTGTTATTTTATTCAGTCAGTGGTTGTGCAGTTTACTTTCACAATATGTAGAGAATAGAGGGACGGGCGTTTTCAATAAAGGGTAACATTTATTGAACAGTCTTTCTTCTCGTACAAGAGAAATGAATTGCCAAAATTGCAAGACTTGTCATAATAAAAGGTACGTACAGTAAGATGAGTATTGCTAAATAATACTGTAAAAGCATTGATATGGTTTCTTAGCCATACAATGGTTTAAAATGAATAAAACATATATACATTCATATATACATTAGGCTAAAATACTCAACTGGTGCTTCTAACTACGCCTACCCCAGTGCACCTGACCTAAGCCTAATACTTGGGAGTGGAGTAAGTAAGTAGCTTTAAGTTAAGTTGGTTTTGCCAAGGTTTGCTTCAAGAATTCTCTCTAAGGGTTTAGACAACACCATACCTCTGGAATAGAATGATGGAGGTCTGGTATCTCCTTCAGGGGGTCGATATCCCAGTCACCCGCAAGGGTAGACTAGAAACGCCAGAGCTGGATTTCTCTGCAGGAGAAAAAACAGTGTCTCTCTCAGCGCGTCGAGGAGGAGGAGGAGGGGCAGCGTCCGCGGGCAGCTTGCATCTGCTGGGCTCTTGCAGGGGGACGCCTGTTCAGCTCCTAAGTTCACCACACCATCGTTCGCTAGTTAGCAGAGATAGCAGTAGCGATAGCAGCTATGGTATCATCAGCATAACAGCAGCTTCTTCAGCAGCGATGGCATTATCGTAAACAGCAGCAACATCAGCGTTTGCTTAAGACAACATTGGTAATATTTATACCTGAAAGGTGCCTTGTTTGACGTAAGTTTTTGGACATAAGACGTCAATAAAGATGTCACTAGGAAGTGATCGTCTATCAGTGCTCATTAGAGTTCTATTACTAATCAAAACACAGCAAGCGGGGATTTCCAGGTTGCTGAGTTTTTATCTTGTTGAAGAACTCGGAGTGTTAATCTAGGAATCTTACATAGTAACTTCTGCTATGTCATTGCACTAATTGGTTGCAAAGGAAGTGGCAGAGAAAGCGATTCTGAAATGTGGCTCTGTTCGTGTGAGGCCAGAGACGAGTTTCTGAATATTGCACTTGAACGGTTATGCCAATATAGGGAATAAATGGATTTATAGCCGAATAGGGGCATAAGGTCACAGTATCGATCAGGGTCCTAGATTATAACGCAACACTCTGAAAGGCATGGTCATTGAGATTCACAAATAGGACCTAGTCAAATGCCTGATAGAGATGATTCTTCCTTTTGAGGTTGTCACACAGAAAATCAGCAATGAGGAAGTACTATGGGCCAAGCTATCCCATTGTTGCATTTACTACAGGAACAGCTGAAGGAGGTGTCTGTAATGTACACAAGTTTGGATGGAAAAAAAAGATGTACATGAGTTGGTGGAAAGCTTAGACCATCTCTTATCTGTTAATACAAGGGTGCAAAGGGAGATTGCGTCATCCAAACATTAAATCCGTGCCTACAATTCTTGATCCATGGTACAAACTAATATGGCCACTTTCATTCGTTTTTTAGAAGGGGATGTTTCAAACTACAAGTGGATTGCAGAGCAAGCCAGCAACCTAGAAAAAGAATGGGAGTTAGAGGTCCTCTCGATGGCACAAGTTCTGTGGCGCAGCCTTCAAATTCAGAGCCTGAGGGCAGCGCTGTTGGCTCACAACAGCCAACAACAAGAACACCAGCAACAAAAGGAACAGGAGCATTGCCCCCAAAATCTGCATTTAGTTGGTTTCTAAAGACAGGGCTTAAGTCCAGTGAAGAGGCGAAGACTAAAGAGATCAAGCAAGGTGGAGCACCAATAACTATTGAGAAGATAGTTCAGGCCTATTTGGATGACCCAACAGGGGTCTATCTTGATCAAAACCCAATGGTGTATTGGTATGGGACAAGGCGCCAATGGCTATTGCTCAGCATTGCTCAGCATGCTAGCAATAAAGTATCTGGCTTGCCCGGTAGCCACTGTCTCCACTGAGCATGCATTCAGTGCAGCTGGTGCAGTAATCACAGTAAGAAAGACCAGTCTCTCGGCCCTAAAAGTGGAGAGATTAACCACAATCAAAATGAATCAGCATTTAATACCACCAAATTACACCTACCAGAAGTACAACGGGAAGCGGGTGTGGGAGATTGATGAGGCTCAGGTCATGGTAGTGTATTAGTTGATCAAATTCTGGGCAAACCACCTGGGTTTGAGGATAGACTTGGTTCCCTGACTACTGAGTAGGCCTTGGCCACCATAGAACCTTTTATTGCCGAATTGCTTTGACAAACAAAATGATATAGCCAGGAGAACATTATATTATTTTGTTTGTTTGTGTCAGACTAACTAACGCAGCGCCACTATTTTAGACACATGTATGGTCAGACTGGAGCTGGACCAGTGTGCAGTGAAGAACCTCCCATTCCCATCAAGAACATTGGAGAGACGGAGAGACAATGCCTGACTTTATTGAGGGTCTAGCTATCCTTTCTTTATTCCCCTAGCAGGACTGCCCACGATATTTGTTTTATAAGACTAGCCACTATGTGTTTTGTGAATCAAAGAGGATCAGCAATGTATCACCATGCTTGAATTAGAACAGGTAAATGTCATGCACCAAAGGTTGATAGATATTATGAGTGATTGTTGTTTGCGAGTGTGTTGAAATGATTCATGTGGTGGCAGACAATTAGTGTGGTTTTTTAGCTATAATTATTAAGCTTGTTTGTGTTTGTGATGATTTACAATGTTGGTTGCCTAACAAGTGATAATTCTTTTCCTGACTGTGATTTTTAACTTACCCTTCACTTATCGAAATGTGTTTGCCGGGTCCACAGTGCTTTGTTTTCTAGTTCATAATCCCCAAAGACCTGATCAGTTCATTCAGCTAACAAAATCAAACCTAGTCTACATATAAAATGATTCAATGTTTCTCTTGTTCATCAACAATAGCATTTCCCTGTACTACAGGTCGAGCTCTCTCATTTGAGTAGGGGAGTCGGGACAGGAGTCGTTACAGACTACAGAGTTGGACATACTTGTTACTCAGAGTCAGGAGGACAATGGAAGGACTAAGGTCGAGAGTTGTGACTACAATAACTGCCAGAAGAAGGAAGTTATCAACTGCACAGTAACCAACATTGTGGTGACTCTAAAAGGCCTTCTCAACTCTGTCTGTGGACTGGTCAGCGATGCATTGGTTACTTGATTTGGGAAATGCAATGCTACTGAGTATTTGTGCTGGCTGACTAAAATTTTAAACTATATTGTCCGGTGCTGATGTTGTAGTTAACTGGAGATAGACATGTGATGATTTCAGTCACATCATCACATTATGCACGTGAGAGGCTAAATGTTATGATGATGATCATGACATTTGTGAGTTTGATCCGCCTGCTACATACAGCCACTTGTCTGTGATTATTGATTGTTGTAATTGAATTTTAATCACTTAATTCATCACACATCAGTCATAAGTGAATGATTGCAAAGGACTATGCTTTTGCTCTGTCGTTGAGTCTTCTGGATATACGCTTCATAACCCTTACCTTCTGTCCTTCTCCTCAATTCTACAATATCATTTCTATTTTACAATAAACAGGCCTTCTATTCCCCTGCAAAAAAGGCAAAAGCACCATAGCACTCATGCTTACTTTACCAGACTGCTTCACACAGGCACACAAGATTGGTGGATAATCCAAGAAGGATGCAAATGCACCACTCAATTTGGCAATAAAGTATAATTTTTCTTTTAATAATAATTTTTTAGAACTGCATGTCTTCACTTCACTCCTACTTAATTTCTATTTACTATTTTTCAAAGCTATGTGACAGAACATTTAAATATGTAATAATATAATATAACTTGGGTCTCTCTGGGGCTGACAAACTGTTTGCAAGCTTTGCAATGTATTTAAGTTAAATGTGTCAAATTAATTCCTGTGTTTCTTCCCACAACAGATTGATGATGGTTGGAGGCTTATCCTCCAGATGAATATTGTCTTTGTGTAGTTTTTGTCTTTGTCACACCTTTTGCAAAATATCCTTTCCCATCCATTTATCAAATCCCTAACCCTCTTCCCCGGGCTGTGCAATTTATTGAGGTGTGACTTATTTATTTGGACCATTAGTTGATCACACACTTGGTGGGATGGATGTGGTGAAAGCAAAATCAACTCAGTCACGATCATCAGTTCTTCTATTGCCTAAACAGTAGCCCACACTGGCCGCATTTTTCCACCCATGCATAAAAATTGATCAATATTTTAGATATAGAAGACCATCAGTCACCCACATCATCATTCAGGCATGGTGTTGCATAAATGCTTCTATTTTTATTTATTTGTTTTAAAGGTTTTATATAGCGCTGGCTAGACCCAGAGGTATCAGAGCGCTTTACATGAGCATCAGATCATAGTTACAGGTTACATCATTACAAAGGTTACACAGTTATTAGAGCATGGCAACATAGTTACTTGTAAGGATTACTCCAGACTTTGAGTCTACTTCACGATTTGTGTTTTTGCTACTTTAGTTTTAATTAAAATACTAGCTCACCATTGCTCTGAATAATTTTATTTTAGTACTGCATGGTGTATTTTCTATCAGGTATTCTTCATTGTGTAGTAGTCTGGTCTCAATTGTTTGTAAAGCTATGATTCAATAATATATATAACCCACTAACTCAGTTTTTATTTCAATTTAGTTGCCTGTGAGGAATAATCCTTCTAATGAATCATACTGTTGGAGTTCACCTGGTGGGAGTGGGACCTTGCTTCTGATTTCTTCACTGTTAGTACGCTCTAATGGCAGGCGAGGAATTTTCTAAGGTGCCCCTTCATCTTTATCTGCCTGGTTCCTATGTGCGCCCGCCTCTGCATGATGCAGCAGAAGTTGCAGTCAGAAATTGAGGGGGCCATCACTGATGGAAGGTGCTGGTGTAGTTTAGACTGAGTGGGGATGGAGGCACTGGGGGCTGGCTGGGGCGCTAGGGAGCTCCTTAACCACCAGCCACTGGTACTATATGGCCTTCAGCTTCTGCTGCCGCAGCTGGGTTGCTACATCCTGCCAAGATGGATGACCAGCAGGAGGAGCTAGATAGAAAAAAGAAAAATTGTAAACAATGCTCTTTGCAAAACATTGGTTTAAAATTATGTAGTTGGTGGAACAGTAGCAATACAGGCCATTCTATTCAATGCGATTAGAGTCAGAGCTGTTAGCCACACATGCCTCAAATAAAAGTAAAGGTCAATGACAAATGTGCTATCAGTCTGAAAGGAATTAAGGTAAAATAAACACAGCATAACAGTTCTTTTGAAGGATTTCCTAGTAAAAACTAAACACACATTTTGTGTGGAAAAATAGAGGTTAATTACCTTTCATTAATGAGTAAGCATTATGAACATTGAAATAACAGTATTCTCTCTCTTGTGCTAAATTAATGGAGGCATGCTTGCTCAGTTGGCTCACTAGTCATGCTCATTCTTTGCTACTTTCTGCAGTCTGCGGTAGCTGTAATAGACAAATATTTTCTTCCAATGCTCTTCACTAAATGCCTTTGAATTTTACCCTGACTACAAGGTAGATGAATAATATGAATGATATACATCAACTATAAAATCAATTATGCAATTATCCCATTTGCTATAAGTAGACAGTGGGAAAAGCAATGCTCTGCAGTACAGGAAAAAGATTGTATTTGCCATGTGTGTCACATACTATCACATCTGCAAAAGTTTAGGCACTTACTGAGACCCACTTTACTCCGTGGCCTCACCCTCTACCACACTTACTATATATTGTTTCAAACAAATGCATTTGCTTGGAAGTAAGGAAAGTAAATTTAACTTACTCTACTGCAGGGTAAGTTCCTAAGCTTTGGCTTCTGACTGAGTCACATTGGTTGAAAATGTTGAAAGGGAAGAATTTGAACAGAAATGAAATGAAATGAAATGAAAAATTGCATTTGTATAGCGCATAACCGCCCTGGTGCCTCGCAGCGCTTAAATCTTTAAAACAGGTTAAACAGGCCTAAATCTGGAATGGAAGCCATGGTGAAATATATTGCTTGCCTAGAAAATGGGGTGTATGCAAAGAAAGGATGTTTCTCGTTTTTGAGACAGCTGGGACAGAACTCAGGAAATTAATAAAGGAGTGAAGTAGTGGTAGGAAGTGACTGAGTGGGCCCAGGGAGGGGAGGGAAACACACCTTCTTTTCAGGTTGCAATGCAAGATTAATTAATTAATGGTGATTCATGGAGGGTTGCTAGGCCAGGCAGAAGGTGTTGGTGTGAGAGAGGGGCGGACGCCATCTTTGGGGGAAGGCAGGGCGAGCGCTCTAGTTGCTGGCTGCCTCCCGCCCTCCCGGAGTATTTTAAGTGCCAAAAACCGCGGCCACACAGATTAATGGTGTTGTGTACCCTTGAGGCGGAAAGCCGAGGGTTGCTAGGTCAGGCAGAACCTTGTGTTTAAATTGCGGTTTATTTTTAACCAATTTCCACTTCTGGGTCACAATCGAATTTTATTCTTTTAAAATTGTGTGTTTCTTGATGGCACCTTGAAATATTGCTATTTGTACATTAAAACTGTCCCTACCTCTTCCTTGAACCCACTCCTCGCACAGCCGATTAAAGTGCTGGTGCAAGAGAGGGGCGGACGACATCTTGGGGGGAAGGCAGGGCGAGCGCTCTAGTTGCTGACTGCCTCCCACCCTCCTCTCTGCCAATAAAATGAACATCACTTTCCGACGGCGCAGCGGGCGGGCGCAGCGGGCGGGCGCAGCGGGCGGGCGCAGCGGGCGGGCGCAGCGGGCGGGCGCAGCGGCGGCGCGCCCTAGGCGTGCCAAAGGCGAGCCCATCTGCGCCCGTCCGCGCCCGGCTGGGCCACAGGCCCCAGACCTCTGTCCAAATTGACCCAATAACAAAGGTTTATTCCTCAAGTATGTTGCATTCACTTCGGGAATCAATTAATGAAGAATGTAAGATTTTTCAGAATGATCCGAAATGCACTAGCACGTGCTCCACATGTAATCTACAGCTTGATACTCCCCAGTTATGTAGACAGTCGGTTGCAGGCTGTAAGTTGCTACGGACTTGGCGCTTTGGTAGTCTAAATTGCCGGTCCCTAAGTAAGCATAAAAGAAACATCCATGACCTTCTATCCGACGAAACGTTAGATGCCTTGTTTTTAACTGAGTTTGTTATATACAAGGGAACCCCATACAGTTGAACCTGGGGTAGAAAGATAATTTTGTAGAACAATGGTTCGGAGTAGGCCTTATGTGGTCCTTAAAGGAAAACAGGGTATTAGCGAGTATTTAATAAGTCGCTAGGGAGCATTGGTGGTAGGAAAAATTGGAGTTTTTTATTTTTACTCTTTTCTTATATCAAGACACAAAATTCTAAAAATATATATACACTGTATTTCAGGTGCTCAGGTGAATAGTACGGTGCAGGACGTGACATAGGTGATCAAAGTGAACGAACTGTCACACACAACAAGGATAAACACACACAACAATTATATACAATGGTACAAGTGAAATTCCTTGGGTAGGTCGACGGCGTTTCGATCTATATTATTTTAGATCTTCATCAGGACAGTTGAGCCTTCCGAGCTGCTAGGAAGAGGTACTCGGACCCCCCGCCTGCCGCACCGTGCTGAAAAAATTAATTTTCAGGCTTCTTCAACAAACGCGACAAATGCGCTGTGTCAGAACCCCGATTAATTGCTTTCAGACAACTTTCCCTACCATAGCGACGAATGCGCCTTGGCAGCGGTATTGATTATGTGTTAACCTAATTTTTCTCTCAAGTATTTCCCACGCACTGGAGAAAACAGCCACCACCAGAATCCCCAATTAGAGCTTGGAATCTAACTTAATTTTATATTCCTTGAAAAGCTGCGACATGCGCCCAGCTGTACTGCACGAATGACCATCCTTGCCCTCTCCACTGGCAAGTTTCAGGAGGCTCAACTGTCCTGATGAAGATCTAAAATAATATAGATCGAAACGCCGTCGACCTACCCAAGGAATTTCACTTGTACCATTGTATATAATTGTTGTGTGTGTTTATCCTTGTTGTGTGTGACAGTTCGTTCACTTTGATCACCTATGTCACGTCCTGCACCGTACTATTCACCTGAGCACCTGAAATACAGTGTATATATATTTTTAGAATTTTGTGTCTTGATATAAGAAAAGAGTAAAAATAAAAAACTCCAATTTTTCCTACCACCAATGCTCCCTAGCGACTTATTAAATACTCGCTAATACCCTGTTTTCCTTTAAGGACCACATAAGGCCTACTCCGAACCATTGTTCTACAAAATTATTGTTTTTAACTGAGACCAGGCTGAATGACAGCGCAGGCCCAGATGTTGCGGAAGCTCTGCCACCAAACTATGTAATAGTCAGAATGGATAGACCTAAAAGAACTGGGGGAGGGATAGCAATTATCTTTAAAGAATCACTGGAATGCACTCTGGAACCAGTTTCTTTGAATGCTTGTGAGCTAGCCTGCTTTAAACTCTCACTACTTCCTAATTTCACGCTGACTGGTTTATTAGTTTATCGACCACCCGGTTCAGCACAAACCTGGACGTCTCAGTTTTCTGATCTAATTGCCTCATTTCTGGTCAACTCTAGCAACCTTCTGATAGTAGGTGACCTAAATATTCACCTGAATGACCCACAGAATAATATAGCCATTAATTTAATCAATGACTTGGCAGCCATGCATATTACTCTGTGCAATACCGGGGCCACACATAAAGGTGGCCATTTATTAGACTCTATTTTTGCTAGTCTTCCTCAGCTCCAATGCTTCCTTGCCCTGCCCCTTCACTGGACAGATCATTTCATTATATACTTTAATCTTTCGGCTCCTGAGACTCCTGTTCCCCCTAACTTAACAGCCTTGTATGGTCACAGAAACTGGAAGAAACTCGATATGAATCTCTTGAAATTAGCCGTAGATTCAGTCCCAGATGATATGTTTGACGACTCAAATGACATGGAAACAGTGGCTAGAATGATGGATAGATGGCTCAAGGAGGCCATAGACACCTGTTTGCCACTCACGAACAAGAAACTCAAGGCACATAACACCCCTGCGTTATGGTTTAATGATTCATTGAAAGCGGTAAAGTCCAAATGCAAACGTCTTGAGCGCCTCTGGAGGAAGGATTACTCCCCAATAGCTGGCCTGAATTATAGAAGGGAGCTTAAGCTTTATCATAAAGACTGTGCTGCAGCTCGAGCTGGCTATGTGGCAAAGACCATTTCGGCAGCCACCAATAAATCTAGAACCTTATTTAACCTAGTCAAAGAACTTGCATGTTCTAAAACCATTGCTGCACCCCTTCCTCTGAATGATGCCCAATGTGAAGAATTGGCGTACTACTTCACAAATAAGATTGAAACAATCTATCTGACATCTTTAAACAACAGTTGAGGCTCACTGAAACAAATGTTAACATTGAAAATTCCTCCCTCCAGTCGGAGATGACATATGAGTCACTTACTGTCTGGCCTGAGTTAAATGTCCAAGTCCTTCAAAAGACAATCGGGAAACTGAAATCTGGCTCTCCTGTTGACCCTCTCCCTATCTCAGCCCTGAAGCAATTTGACATTAAGCATCTCTCTGTCATCTGCAAGGTTTTAAACCAGTCCCTAACTTCAGGCACTGTCCCCAAAATGTGGAAACATGCAAAGGTTTCACCATTGTTGAAAAAACTGACGGCCGACCCTAAAATTCTGGCTAATTTTCACCCTATTTCCTTACTGCCTGTCTTCTCCACATTTTTGGAGAAGCATGTTCATAGTCATCTTGCCTACTACATAGAGGTAAACGGCATCTTCCACTCTACGCAGTCAGGCTTTCGCCCGGGTTTTTTGACCGAAACTACCCTACTGGGGCTGTCGGAATTTCTGCGCAATTTAGTAGATAAAGGAGACTCAGCTGCGCAGATTTTACTCGGCCCTCAGCGCAGCGTTTGATACCATTTCCCATAGTATTCTGTTAAAATCCCTCTCTGCCATTGGTGTGAGGGGCAAGGCCTTAGATTGGATCATCTCATTTTTAACTCAAAGATCCTTTCAGATCAATTCAAATACTGGGTCCTCAAGTATCCATCTGTCCCCATATGGGGTCCCCCAGGGCTCGGTGCTCAGCCCTTTGCTGTTCAATTTGTATGGGGCCCCACTTGCGCTGATCGCTAAAGATGAGGGTCTGACCATGTTCTCCTATGCGGACGATTCTCAGATAATTTTCTCTCTCTCGAACACAGACCAGAACTCGCCATCTCCCTTGCCGGCAGGTCTTACTAAAATTGCAACTTGGATGAAGGCAAATCTGTTGAAGCTTAACGGTGACAAAACGGAGGTTTTAATCCTCGGCCCAAATCCGGATTTGTGGAGTATTAGGCATTGGCCCTCAGAAATAGGTCCTCTTCCCACACCATCTGACCAAGTGCGAAACTTGGGCTTTATTATTGACAAAGGTCTTACCATGCAACCTCAAGTTAGCAAGCTCACTGCCACGTGTTTCACCATCCTGAGATGGCTTAGAAAAATTCTATAGATGTTACCTGAAGACACACAAAAGTCTGTAGTCAATGCCCTCATTACCTCGAGGATTGACTACGGAAACGTTCTCTACTTAGGGTCATCACAATCTGTTATGAGACGTCTCCAATGAGTGCAAAATGCTGCAGCTCGACTGCTGTGTAAATGTCATAGGAGAGAACGCATATCTGAGCACCTGAAGACCTTGCACCGGCTCAGAGTCGAAAATAGAGTTAAGTTTCAGGCTCTGAGTTTCATGCACAAAATTTAATTTGGCTCTGCCCCAAAATATCTCAAATTGCTGGTGCATGCCTACCTCCCTGCACGCTGTTTAAGATCCTCATCGCAGGGTCTTTTCAGCGTGCCAAAAATCTGTCTATCTAGGATGGGGGGCAGGTCTTTCTCACTTTTGGGACCAAAATTGTGGACCTCACTCCCCCTAAATTTGCACACAGAAACAAATTTTGTCCAATTCCGCAAAGCCATAAAGACGTGGCTGTTCAATCAGTAATTTTGTTCCTGCCTAGCCTATGAATACTACATCTTTTCAACACTTATATATCTGCCAGCGCCGGGCTGCTAGGAAGAGGTACTCGGACCCCCCGCCTGCCGCACCGTCCTGAAAAAAATAATTTTCAGGCTTCTTCAACAAACGCGACGAATGCGCTGTGTCAGAACCCCGATTAATTGCTTTCAGACAACTTTCCCTACCATAGCGACGAATGCGCCTTGGCAGCGGTATTGATTATGTGTTAACCTAATTTTTCTCTCAAGTATTTCCCACGCACTGGAGAAAACAGCCACCACCAGAATCCCCAATTAGAGCTTGGAATCTAACTTAATTTTATATTCCTTGAAAAGCTGCGACATGCGCCCAGCTGTACTGCACGAATGACCATCCTTGCCCTCTCCACTGGCAAGTTTCAGGAGGCTCAACTGTCCTGATGAAGATCTAAAATAATATAGATCGAAACGCCGTCGACCTACCCAAGGAATTTCACTTGTACCATTGTATATAATTGTTGTGTGTGTTTATCCTTGTTGTGTGTGACAGTTCGTTCACTTTGATCACCTATGTCACGTCCTGCACCGTACTATTCACCTGAGCACCTGAAATACAGTGTATATATATTTTTAGAATTTTGTGTCTTGATATAAGAAAAGAGTAAAAATAAAAAACTCCAATTTTTCCTACCACCAATGCTCCCTAGCGACTTATTAAATACTCGCTAATACCCTGTTTTCCTTTAAGGACCACATAAGGCCTACTCCGAACCATTGTTCTACAAAATTATTGTTTTTAACTGAGACCAGGCTGAATGACAGCGCAGGCCCAGATGTTGCGGAAGCTCTGCCACCAAACTATGTAATAGTCAGAATGGATAGACCTAAAAGAACTGGGGGAGGGATAGCAATTATCTTTAAAGAATCACTGGAATGCACTCTGGAACCAGTTTCTTTGAATGCTTGTGAGCTAGCCTGCTTTAAACTCTCACTACTTCCTAAAAGCCATAAAGACGTGGCTGTTCAATCAGTAATTTTGTTCCTGCCTAGCCTATGAATACTACATCTTTTCAACACTTATATATCTGCCAGCGCCGGGAAACCCTTTTTGGGTAGCTGTAACAAATAAATAAATAATTGAAAACTTTATAAATGCCACATTAACTGAAGCAGGTGCCCATTGCACAGCCAGTGCAGCATTGAACCATGCAGTGGTTAGGTCATCATGGATGGCACTAGCAAAATGCCATGGGTAGGGAGGGAGGTGACGATTGATGATGGTGGGATGCATAATATGTGCCTAGATTAAAAAATGCTGTGAGTCAATGGAGTAGACAGAAATACAGCTCCAACCCTTTGAATCAAAGCTGTGATAAAACCATTTAAATCCAGTGAAGTAGGTCAGTGCATTTCCATATTCAAAGGAGCTCCCTTGTTTCTTGCTCCATCATTTATCCATTCATCATTTCATTATTCTATTATTCTAGTCTTCACCCTTGGCTTAGAAACACACCATTTAAAGTTTACATTCTGTCATCCAGTCTTTCATCACTGAAAACCATCCACCCATTTATATCCATCCATCCAAATAGTGCTCTCAATAAACTTTTCACCTACATCCATTACCCACCCACTCATCCTTTCTCTGATTCACCCATCCTGCTTTAAACCTACAGAGGATTCCTTTCACCCACCCAGGCAGGCATCCTTTCACCCATTCCCTTTCACTCACCCAAGCAGCCATCCTATCACCTGTATGCCTTCCATTCATCCTTCATCTCTTATGCATCGTTTCACCCAACTGTGTGCATCGGATACGTGTGGGCGCGATACACTGCCCTTCGATACATCGAACAGATACACCATTGGATTTATCAAGATTCATGGAAATAATTAATACCACGTTTTTGGATGGAATTTAATTTGGGATTCCTATAATCAATTTGGAAAGGAAACAAACATATCACCTTTTATTGGAGACATATTCAACCTTACATAGAGTGAATGACCAAAGTCTATGTAAGATATATTCCAAGACTGACAGGAACCCATATTACAAATATTAGGAATATCTTCTATTCTTATACTAGCTGACTTCAGCAAGGAACTTTGTGGATTTGAGTCATTAGAAGAATTAAAATAACAAGCATTGAAAAAGCCCTGTGGGCGAAACGCGCGTCGGCTGCTTTCTTCTTGTGATATGTGAAATTAAACAGACTACGACTCAAGAAGACTTGTTTTGGACTATTCTATCATTTCCTCTTGAGATCCTTTTTTTTCTTGGACTGAATTGCATAGGGTACTGAAATCTCACAGACTGTGTGAAGCAACATTTGTATTACTAGTATTGGAAATAATGATGATGGTGTGCTGAGGTATTCTAATCATGTATGTGTGACCTAGGTTCTGCTTGATCCTGGGACGGAACGACACCTTGGTGGGTAGGTGTCATATACCTTAAGCCCCCAAGCAGTTGTTGCAATTGCGTAACGATTCGATGTCCTTATTATAATTGGCGTAACACTTCAGGATGTGCGGCTCAATCTAAGCAAACCCATCTAATGTTGATATAAAGTTTCACCCAACTATATTCATCCTTTTAGTCACCCATCCATTAACCTACACATCTTTTCACTCATATATTACATTTCATCCGTCCTTCCTCATTCTATACTTTTTCCCCTTTTCCATCAACCCATTGCTGTTAAATTTTATTAGGAACCTTGGTCTGCTGGCTGAGCTGCTGATAGAAGAGGCCATTAAATACGCAGCTCCCGCTGTATCTGCTAATGTGTGGTGTACTTTAATCATTCATGAGCCAACACCCTTGCAGTGAGTAGATTACAAATTGTCAATAAGCAAGCAATGTGACATACCACCACCAGGCCCTGCCACTGCTGGGACCCTAACCTTCAACTGCTGCTGCCACATCTTTTCCATTGCGATACAAAAGGGGATGATGGACGGAGCGTTTGAGCAAATCAAACACTCACCCCCAGTCAACTGATCTGGGTTTAATCCATCACCGTTCTTTAGCTCACTCATCCACCCCAGTTAAGACATGGCCATATGCAAATCAGTCTGACCCTGTGCATCATGGGAACAGTCCACCCCGAACTGCCAATCCATGTCTTCCCTGGACCGGAAACAAGCATCCTGGGACCGGTTTCGGATTCAGAATCCTCATCAGGCAGGCTATCTTGAAATCAGTGGCCAAATGAGCAAGGGACTCACGTCTTAGCATACCCTGCCAACTTAGGGCGAATAAAGCGATACATTGGCACTCTTGCTGCCGGCTCCAGCACTGGTGGGCTGTGCAGCGAGAAAAAACATTCCACATGTTAGATGCCAGTTACGCCTCCCCCTAGTATGAGTTTTTTTTTTCCAGGATACAACCACACTTCATCACTACAGTTTGGTTACAATATCTTCTATCAAAATATCACATTGGCCATTTTGTTGGTTGGCAATGTTTGAAAAACGAGGTAGTCAAGCCAACCAAAAACGTTTTGTAATGGAGAAACAGAACTATGATGAATCTGAGTCAATGTAGTGCAATGAAGGTGTAGAATAATTGAACAATGAAGGGGATATGGTCTTGATTGGCAAATGCAATGGGGGCATCCTCATACTTACAGGTGTTCTCCACTGTCATCAACTGCTGGTATACTATGACAGTAATACATAGACAACACTGGGGGGTCCAGCATGACCATGGCCACTCTCTTGTTTTACTGTTCAAACAAGAGCAAGGAAAAGAAAGCCTTCTTAACAAACATGCATACAATACCTTACTTGGGCATGCAATTTTCACTTTAGAGGGTCTGACCTAGAATGGGTTTTCTTAGTCTTACAGTATCACCACCAGTCCACAAGATATAGAAGGGGAGAGTGAAAACCTAGTGACAAAGCAGAAGAAAGGAAGTACAGAACACACAAACTAGTTCAGACAGTTTTTTTTTAATTTCTTTTTATTGTCCTAATTCCACCTTAAGAGTCTGCAATTTTCACAATGAAGACCCCCTTCGTACCTAGACACCCAGGGTCCATGTGCTTGCATTCATTTTAGGCCGACCAGGCCAGCTTCTTTTATACGAGGCTTAGTGTAATCATTGGACAACTGGGGGTTTAGGTCAACCTCATTTCCGCACCCCAAGAAATAAGTGGTAGCCAGATATTTTCCCCACCTTGATCCAATCTCGCCATACAAAATGCAACTCCCAACCAGTTCTCATATTGTGGTGGACTAGGATCCTTCCAAAGCTTACAGATCTCCCTGCGAGCTATTAAGATCAAACAAAGAAGTAAACCCATTGATTTATTAGAAAGTCGGCTTGTGTGGTTATTATCCATACCAAAAACGACTAGTGCAAGGTTGAAATTCAGCTCTAATTTAAAGATTCCCTCCAATGCCTTCTCTACAGTCTGCCAAAAAACTCTCAAGTGAACACAATCATAAAACATATGTAAATCGTCCACCTCCACCAAACCGCACCTTGGGCCCTTGGGAAGTAAATTTGGAGTAAAAGTTGCTATTTTTTTGGCGTATAAGATAGTCTAGTTATTACGTAAAAGTGGTTCTTTTTTAAGGAAGCTGGCTTAACAAACTTGTATAGGTTTTGGAGAGACAGAAAATAAAGAGTAACAGATGCGTCTTCCAGGACAGACAAATTCCATACTGTGTATGGGGGGGGGAAGCTCTGCGTCCTCCGCATCTAAGAGACACCTGTACCATAACTCTACCTCCTTCTTTCTGGGATTTACATTTTGAAATATATTTTCAACCTCCCAATTTTAAACAATATGATCCTTCTCGGCTGAGTACCAGGAACGTATTTGCAAATATTTAAAGTGGGAAAAAGAATCACCTATTTTCACCCAAAACACTCCCCAGGGGTGTACACCGCCGTGGATATTAAATTGGACCAGCTCATAATTCCCGCCCTTATAATGGGGATAGCTAATTTGTCTTTTAAGCACACAGGAAGACCCAGAGAGTCCCAAATTAGGGCAAAGTCGGAGTAGTATTTTATTCCCCATCTTGCTTTAACATTTTGCCATACGTCAAGTGCTGATCTTATAACTTTTAGACGGACCTTTTTGAAAAAACTGGAATCCCCAAATTTAAACAGAAATCCAGTACCACCGCCCTCAAGATTGACCATTGCACTCAAGATCCTCCCCCAGTTAGTTTCAGCAGGGCTAGAGAGCAAGCAACGAATATTTTTAAACTGAAACGCAAGGGAGTATAGAAATACATCTGGAAGAGCCAGACCACCCTTTAATAGCCTCTGTTTTAACTTCTTCCAGGATAGCTTCAAATTTTTTTTAGACCATATGAAGCTCCCTTTTTTGCTTTTAATTTTACCCATAAGTTTGCCAGGGAAGGGTGCTAAACAGATACTCACCTTAGGCAGGATGACCATTTTAATCAGGTTTACCCTGCCATAGATAGTGAGGGGAAGATTCTGCCATCGCAAGAAATGGTGGTCAATTTCCTTGCTCAGTTTTCTCAAATTAATCTCAGGTATATCTGCTTGGTCTTGTACTATAGTTATTTCCAAGTACCTTAATTCCCCACAACATCGCCCCACCCAACCCTCGACGCCCCAGCACATTACCTCGGTCTTAGAGGGATTGACTGAGTATCCGGAGAGCAGACCAAACTCGTTCAGGGTATTTTATACCCTGGGAAGCACCTCTGCTGGGTTATTATTATAGACAGTGCTTTACATGGGCCGGTACTCACCGGTACTGAGTACCAGCACTTATTTTTTTTCCCCCTCTGAGTACTGGAACTTCTCCGTGGCCACGGAGAGTACCGGTACTCACTGCAGCATGCTGGGGTTTCTCAAAGTTCCCAAAGAAATGGTCATCATGGCACAGCATTTCTACTCTGCAGTTCATGCTCACATGATTAGCAATTCACACGGTCAGTGACCATCATTTCACATCAGGAAAACGTGTGAAGTCACCACCCCCGTAGCTGAGTGGCAGGAAGTTTGCTTTAAATAGGCAGTTCGCAATGGCCTTCCATCTTTGCCAAAACATCACTGACAAGGAGCCAGCCAGGTGCAGCGCCTGATTATCAGGTTTCTCTCCAGTGCCAGGCAGGGGCCCAGGACTGGATTCCTACATCCAGCGCCATCCGGGACCCAGGAAGCAGATTCTAGCAATCGGGCCTCCCATCCATACAGCTATGCTGAAAACCCAGGAGACCAGATGGGCCATTTTCAACTCGTAGTCTGCCTGCCACGGGGTCTGACAGTGTCTTTCACCTGATTCATTTCCCCCCTGCCGAGATGGGACATTGAGCTCATAATGGGTGGGGAGGCGGTGGGGGGAGATGGCCTGAGCGGCCTCCCTGGAACTCTGGCGCAATTGTAGGAAGCCTCTACCCTGGTGAAGCCTCTGCATATGCCCAGGACCCTGCAGTGATCAGCCTCTCTTCTACTGAGAGTTCTCCAGCCCTGAGGCCTTCTGATCCAAATCGACTCTGCCTGCTGCAAAGGGGGATAGAAAAATATAAGTTAGACATGCCACTTTCAGCGATGCCAGTGCTGATTCCCAGTGAGCATACTCTGTTACTCTCAGGCAGATTTCTTTTTACATGTGTTTCCAGCTATTAAAATAACCCACTAGAGTTAAGATGAAAGAGCAAATAGATGCCTTTAAATGTTGTCTTTTCTCTTGCCACGGAGCTTGAATGTGAGGTGATACCATCAAACAAATTGCTGCTTATTCTTTTAGCATGGAGATTGGTGTTTACTTTTCTTTCCTTGACTGCAGGGTGAGAGCATTTTTGAAAGCTTGCAAACATAAATACCTGTGAATGAACTGTACAAATATTTCAAATTTGGAACTAGAAAGGACAAATGAAGCAGCTCTTTTGTTATTCTGAAGTGTCAAGGAAGAAATTAATAGAATACTTTACCGGGGGATGCGCAAAACCTAAATATTCTCTACAGCCAGGGGTCTAACTTCCATAGGTGCAGCAGGTGCAGTGGCACAGAGACCTGGGGTCCATTGAAACCAGATTATTGCTGTATTTCACAGATCAAACAGGGGTAAGTGGTAATTTCCTCCCTTGCACTCGGGCTCATGGTACACTGGATATCTCACTGACTGGGACCCAATTCCACACATTATCCTTGGTGCGCTGCATAGTTTTTGTCAGTAAAACTACATCTGTGCAAATTTAGTGGTAATGAGAATGGAAAACGTGTTGTCTCGGAATGACAGTGTGCTACGACACTATGCACCACCAGTTACATACCACACTGATTCCCGTAAATGTTGGCCAGTAGCCCCACCCCTAAACCCGCCTCCTCGCCCTGCCCCTTTGGTCATAGCTCAATTTGGTGAGTACCTGCACTTGTTTTCCTCCATTGAAAGCACTGAGTATAGACCAGCAGGTCATCTGCATATAGGGTCAATTTGCAGTTGTAATCAGAGACCTGAAAAGGGGTAATTTGTACATCCAGTCTCAGGGATTGAGCAAGGGGTTCGATATAGATGTTAAACAGCAGGGGTGAAATAGGACACCCCTGCCGTGTTCCCCTTTGTATGCTGAAGCGTGGTGTCAATAAGCCGTTGAGGAGAATAACAGCAGAAGCTCCCTTATAACACCTAGTAAGAGTATCTATAAATAATGGACCAAACCCCATCGCCCATAAGGCCTCCCATAGGTACATCCAATTAACACGGTCGAACGCCTTGGCGGCGTCATAAGCGGCCACCGCCAAGGGTTTCGACCGTGCCACGGCCAGATCGATACAGCCGATTAGTTGCTCTTGAATATATCTTCCAGGCATGAAGTACCCTTTGATCTACATTGATCAACTGGGGAGCGACCTTGACCAATCTCCCTGCCAAGATGCTTGTGAAGATCTTATAATCTGCATTTAGCAGGGAGATCGGTCTATAAGAGTCGACTCTAAGCGGGTATTTTCTGGGCTTCACAATTAACACTTTTATAGCTTCCCTCCATGAGAGCTATAGATATAGTTAAACAGCTCACAAAGTCTAGGAACTATCACATCCTCCAGGGTCTTATATACTTCACCAGGAAGGGCGTCCGTTCCCACCGCTTTATTATTCTTGATTCTTTTTATATTGCTCTTAACTTCTTCTTCTGAGATAGGGCCTTCTAGTATGTTCCGGCTCTCTCTTGTCAATGTAGATAGAGCTTTACTTTTTAACCAGTCTTGGATTAATTCAATAGTAGGTACTGCCTCTTCTTTGTAGAGCTTTGAAAATAGGGATAAAAGGCACCTCTGCATGTCCTCCTGATCGCATGAGGTTATGTTATGTTACGACTATTTATTGTGCGCACAGATACTCCAGCCAAGGAGCGTCCAGGTCGCACCACTCTGATCTACAATTAACTTATTGATGTTATTCTTTGCTCTATTGGTTTTAATCTTCCCTGCTAGGGTAGCTCCTGCCATTTCCCCATATTTGTAGTTTTCCATTTTGTGGCTGCCCATTGAGCTCTAGTTTTTTATCTAGTTTAGCTCTGTAATCCAAACAAAGTCTCTCCAGGTCTCTATGAATATGTGGCTGGTCTTCGAGGGGACTACTCAACCTGACTTTTTCTATTCTTGATATCTTATTTTCCACCTCTTGAAGTTCTCGCACCTCTTCCCTGTTTTTGGAGCATATCCAACTATGTAACACGCCACGAATATGGGCCTTGAATGCATCCCAAACAAAATCAAGGGATGTTGACCCTATATTTTCAGTAAAGTACTCTACGGTTGTGTCAGATATGATCAAGCACTCTTACCTGAGTTGAACACCAACCTTACCTGTAAGGTGCTTGATCGGTTTTGCAGAGACGCTATGGACCAATCCCCCAGAACCCTACCTTACAGCCTGTGATCCTTATACAACACTAGGGTGATGGGTAGCAGTCAGGGAGAGAGGCCGGATCTGACGCTACTTATTTTCTTGTAGTCGACCTGAAAATATACAAGAATGTTCCTTAGCAAATGTTCTTATTCATCCCTGACTTCCAATCCTAACTCCTCTCACACCTTCCTTGCCATTCTAGAACAGTCTCCTACCTGCGAACTACTTGTCTGGTCTTCGCGTCCTGGATGTCGTCGTCTTGATGTGATAAGGGGTGTGTCTTGTCTGTTGAAGGTGTTTGGTTTGTCCGCCTCCAGATTTGGTTACAGGATTCTAAAGAATTAAACAACACTTATTTGCACTTTTCTTTAACTTTCCCTCTTCCCTGCAAAATAACATTGAGTTAATCTTACTCACTTCTTTTCCCTTGTCTTGTAGTTCTAGACGCGACTTCTCCGTGAAGATTCTATAGTTTGATTCACTACAAAACCTCTTGCTATTGCTGCTGAAAATTCTTGAGTCTTGCGAGAATATACTCTATACATCAACTTTAACATTCACAACCTGCATTAGAATCATTACATTAACTCATGTTCTAAATTGGCTATGACTCAAAATACCAAAGAAATAATCTCGATACATCCATGAATTATAATTTAGCAATTTGTCCAAAAATTTCCCCAAAAAGCTAGCGTTGGGCGCCTTGAAGAAAGAAGTACATAGCTCTTCTTTATCCGGTTGTCCGATGAAGTACAGAGGATGGCTGGCACAGTTCACACCTTCAGCGATGATCCGTGAGCTCTCCGGTGCTGCTGTTGGCTCTGAGATGCTCTGAAGACTAAGCGCCTTCTGGAACCCTGGGTGTGGCTTTTATAGCCCAGCCACACCCCGGGACGTTGAGGAACAGGTGCGTGCCACGCCCAGAGCCGCCGAACGCTCCGAGAACAGAGCAATTAATCAGTCTTTCAATGCGCACCAAAACGATGTCTGTCGTTTTTTAAACGCGCGTCTTTTTTCCTTGCAGCTGCAAATATCGTATACCTTGAATTACAATTACAGAACCAAGTACAATCGCATAACAGTTAAAGGCCTCCTAGTCAATGACCTGAAAGTGACTAAATTAGCGAAGCACAAATATACAGACATGATCAAAATCTTCACGAACCATTACTCTACATAAACTAATCCCTTTTTATCTTTCTAGGTACAAGGAGTGCTGGTTGCACGGGATAGGGGTGGGTTTCCTAAAAGGAAGAATATTCCAGGCTTATATAAAGCTTGGGAAGACGGTTTCATGACAGTACCCTCCCCGTAGAATCCCCCCTAATACTGTTGGAATTGGCTTTGTTTTTTCTGGAAATCGATTATGAAAAGTTTTTAAGACCTTAGGAGAGTTTTTTAAGTTTTCAAGGGGTTCCCAAGAACGGTCTTCCGGACCATAACCCTTCCAATCCACTAAGTAATATAACTTGCCTTTCTTCCTTTTGGAATCTAGAACTGCCTTTACCTCATATTCCAAATCACCTTCTATCTCAATTTCAGGAGGATGAATAACTTTCCGAGTGTCAGGATCACAAGGTTTCAGTAGTGAAACATGAAAAACTGGGTGGATTCGATACTCACTAGGTAGTTTTAGCTTCATACTGACTGGATTAACAATTTTTTCAATTGGGAAAGGTCCTATGAATCGGGGACGAAAAGCTTTGTGACTCTTCAATCTCAAATTTTTTGTGGCTAACCAAACCTCGTCACCCACCGAATAGTTGGGCTGCTTAGACCGATGTTTGTCAGCAAATTTCTTCTGAACTTCTTTTGCATGAATTAACTGCTGTGGAGCCTCTTGTTGAATAGAGAACAGATTGTCTACAAAATCAGTGACTGCTGGTGTATCTGACACCTTTTTATCTATGCCCAACATATCTTTTGGATGGAAACCATGAACACAGAAAAAAGGTGACATACCAGTTGAAGAATGATTTGTATTATTATAAGCGAATTCAACAGCCCACAAAATGTCTGACCATTCATGCTCATGGGTGGTTAACAAACATCGTAGAAATTGTTCAACTGTCTGATTTGTGCGTTCTGTCAGCCCATCAGTTTGTGGATGGTAACTGGATGACATACGCACTTCCATTTTCAAGGATTTTCCTAAACCTTGCCAAAAATGTGACACAAACTGTGAACCCCTATCTGATAACACAACCGGAGGAATGCCATGTAGCCTCACAATATGTGTGACAAAAATGTGTGCTAACTCCAAAGCCGTAGGAAGTTTTTTTAGAGGAATGAAATGAGCATATCTGGAAAAGTGATCCACAACTGTGAGAATGGTGGTGAAGCCTGAAGTGGTATGAGGCAACTCTACAATGAAATCTAAAGACACCGTATGCCAAGGCTGAGGAGGAACCGGCAAAGGCATAAGCAATCCAGATGGGGATTTACGAACTGCTTTGTTTCTGCTACAAACCGTGCATGTTTGTACATATCTTTGGATGTCAGTTAACATGTTCTGCCACCAAAAGCGTCTTTTAATGAGCTGATACATTTTGGTAACCCCTGGGTGGATTGACAGCATGGAATCATGGTAATTTTGTATCACTCTTTCTTGCAACATTTCATTGGGAACAAAAACTTGGTCATTCATAAACAACATATTGTCTTTCCATTGCAACAAGGGATACAGTTTATTCCATTCTTCTCTTGTATGTTTTTGTAAGGCTTTCTCTATATCAATTAAAACATCAGAGTTAACAAGACCAATCTGAAACCTTTCCTCGGAAATTATAGGATTTAGCTTTTCCTTTCTTAAATTCAAGTCATCGCTTAAACCTATTCTGGACAAGGCATCGGCTTTGTTGTTTTCTTTCCCTGGGCGATAAGTTATGATGAAATCATAATCATTGAAAAACAAAGTCCAACGCAGTTGGCGAGGAGTCAAAGCTTTAGCGGATCTAAGTGTCTGCAAATTCCTATGATCCGTATATATAGTTACCGGATGTCGAGCCCCTAGCAAGTAGTGTCGCCATTCTTTGAACACAGCTTTTATGGCCAATAGTTCACGATCTGCAATTGCATAATTCTGTTCTGGAGGGGTTAATTTCCTGGAATAGAATGCAATGGGGTGCAATTGACCAGTACTTGTACTTCTCTGAGATAAGATTCCCCCAATGGCAAATTGTGAGGCATCAGCTTCTACTATAAAAGGCTGAGAAGGATCAGGATGTTTTAGTACTGGGGCTGTCACAAATTGTTTTTTTAGGTCCTGAAAAGCTAGTTCAGTTTCTGAGGTCCATTCAAATTTTGTATTTTTGCGTAACAATTTTGTGATAGGCGTAACCTTTTGTGAAAAGTCTTTAATAAAACGCCTATAGAAATTAGCAAATTCCAGAAAACTCTGAATTTGCTTCACAGAAGAGGGACTGGGCCATTCAATTATTGCCTTAACTTTCTTTGGGTCCATTTCTATTCCAGCCGGACTAAGGATATACCCAAGAAAATCCACTGTGGTTACATGGAACAAGCTTTTTTCAAGTTTTACGAACAGAGAATTTTGTAAAAGCTGTTGAAGAATGGCTCATACTTGCTTTACATGCTCTGATTTGTTCTTTGAATAGATGAGGATATCATCAATGTATACTATACAGCAAATATCCAAAAAATCCCTTAACACCTCATTTATAAAAAACTGAAATGCTGCTGGCACATTGCAAAGTCCGAAGGGCATTACTTGATATTCATATAGTCCAAATTTAGTCCTAAAGGATATTTTCCATTCGTCGCCCTCTCGGACTCGCACCAAATGATATGCCCCTCGCAGATCTAGTTTTGTATAAATGGTGGCATCTTTGATTTGATCAAGTAAGGTCGGAATTAAAGGTAAGGGATATCGGTTCTTGACTGTTACATTATTAATTGCACGATAGTCAATGCAAGTGCGCAATTCTCCTCCCTTCTTCGGGATGAAGAAGAGAGGAGAAGAGACTGGAGACTTGGAATGCCGAATAAACCCATTGGCTAAATATTCGTCCAGATAATTACGTAGATGTTCATTTTCCTTCTCAGTCAAAGCGTAAATTCGGCTACAAGGCAATGATGCCCCGGGAACCAAATCTATTTGGCAATCAAAATCTCTGTGAGGGGGTAAGGTCTCTGCCTTTTTTTTGTCAAAAACATCTACCAAATCCTGATACTCTTCGGGTACCCCTGCAACAACTAGAACACTCTTGGAATCTTTTGGGAAGTCATATCCTTGAATTAACAACTCAGAACCCGGGAATTGTTGGAAACATTTAGCGTGACAATAATCAGATTTGAATAAAATACTCCTGTTAGTCCAATCAATGTAGGGATTGTGTAAAACTAACCAAGGGATCCCCAAAATCAAACCGAATTGAGGAGCATCAATAATGTCAAATGTTATATTTTCCACGTGTCTTTCTGCACAAGTTATTTTTAAGATTTCTGAATGATACTGTATGAGACCAGAAGTGAGTTCTTTTCCGTCCACTGCTCTGACTACTTCTGGGGAGTCCTTGACTATTTGTTGTAAACCTAACTTTTGAAACAATTTAGTGTCAATAAAATTTCCAGTAGCCCCAGAATCAATTAAAGCGTCAATGGACCAGGACCGTTCCTTATTCACTTGAGACTGAATAAGAATACGCATACTGAGGTGACAATGAGAGGCAGTTGGAGCTAAGGAGGCCAAAGTGATAGGTGAACTCGATAGATCGACCTCTTTATCTACCGAGAGAGCTAGTTTTCCGACTGTTGCATGATTGCCACTTCGGTAGGCCTAACAGGACGTGCTGGACAATCTTTTATAAAATGTCCGGTTTTTCCGCAGTACATACACTGGTTCAGTTTTCGACGCTTTTCTCTCTCATCTTTAGTGAGTGGTCCTCTAACTGTGCCTATTTGCATTGGCTCTACCGGGTCAAGTTTAGCAGGAGAAGATTCTGTTCTTAAATTCCCCCTTTCCTTGAAAACCATCATTTTAAAGTCTGATTTACCTCTCTCTCCTTTTCTCTCAGAAATTCTGTGATTTAGTTTAACTACTAGGTCTATTAACTCCTCACAATCTGTAGGTGGATCTAAAATCTGAGTTACCATGTCTTTCAAATCATCGCGTAAACCACGATAAAATAGTGACACGCGTTTCTCCTCTGGCCACTCTGCTTCAATTACCAACCTGTTAAAGATTGAGATATAATGCAGGAGATCAGAAGACCCTTGCCGTAAATTTAGCAATTCGTGATCTGCAGATTGTACGAACACATGTTTAGCAAATAGTTTCTTCATTGCTCTTTTAAATCGTCTAAAATCAGTTAACATGGGATCATTTCTTTCCACATAAGGTACTGACCATAAGGCAGCATCTCCGCCCAAATAGGACAAGATAAATGCCACCTTAGACGAGTCATCGGGAAATGCAGTAGGTTTTGCCACAAAATGTAATTGACACTGGTTTAGAAAAATGGTGAACTTGTTACAATCCCCATAAAATCTCTCGGGAGGTGCTAAAGGTACAGTTACAGGAGTAACTACCTGAATTTGAGTATTAGCTGAGGTATTTGAAGCTGTGTCACCACTATATAAAGTGTGCATAGTTGGTTGAAAAACTGGTGGCTTTAAATAAGATTTTTTATCAGAACTAAAGGTCCAGGTTTGGGGACTAGGTGCTTGCAATCTAAGCTGGATTGCGGTTAAATCCTTTCTTAAATCTGCATTTTCTGCCCTAATTTCTAGTAACACTGCAGCTAAGTCTTGCAAAGTGATCTGCTGAGATTCTTCCATAGCGCCTGGGCAAAGCCTTTTGTCGTGGGCTTAGTCTTCTGTCAGATATGATCAAGCACTCTTACCTGAGTTGAACACCAACCTTACCTGTAAGGTGCTTGATCGGTTTTGCAGAGACGCTATGGACCAATCCCCCAGAACCCTACCTTACAGCCTGTGATCCTTATACAACACTAGGGTGATGGGTAGCAGTCAGGGAGAGAGGCCGGATCTGACGCTACTTATTTTCTTGTAGTCGACCTGAAAATATACAAGAATGTTCCTTAGCAAATGTTCTTATTCATCCCTGACTTCCAATCCTAACTCCTCTCACACCTTCCTTGCCATTCTAGAACAGTCTCCTACCTGCGAACTACTTGTCTGGTCTTCGCGTCCTGGATGTCGTCGTCTTGATGTGATAAGGGGTGTGTCTTGTCTGTTGAAGGTGGTTGGTTTGTCCGCCTCCAGATTTGGTTACAGGATTCTAAAGAATTAAACAACACTTATTTGCACTTTTCTTTAACTTTCCCTCTTCCCTGCAAAATAACATTGAGTTAATCTTACTCACTTCTTTTCCCTTGTCTTGTAGTTTTAGACGCGACTTCTCCGTGAAGATTCTATAGTTTGATTCACTACAAAACCTCTTGCTATTGCTGCTGAAAATTCTTGAGTCTTGCGAGAATATACTCTATACATCAACTTTAACATTCACAACCTGCATTAGAATCATTACATTAACTCATGTTCTAAATTGGCTATGACTCAAAATACCAAAGAAATAATCTCGATACATCCATGAATTATAATTTAGCAATTTGTCCAAAAAGGTCCCCAAAAAGCTAGAGTTGGGCGCCTTGAAGAAAGAAGTACTTAGCTCTTCTTTATCCGGTTGTCCGATGAAGTACAGAGGATGGCTGGCACAGTTCACACCTTCAGCGATGATCCGTGAGCTCTCCGGTGCTGCTGTTGGCTCTGAGATGCTCCGAAGACTAAGTGCCTTCTGGAACCCTGGGTGTGGCTTTTATAGCCCAGCCACACCCCGGGACGTTGAGGAACAGGTGCGTGCCACGCCCAGAGCCGCCGAACGCTCCGAGAACAGAGCAATGAATCAGTCTTTCAATGCGCACCAAAACGATGCGTGTCATTTTTTAAACGCGCGTCTTTTTTCCTTGCAGCTGCAAATATCGTATACCTTGAATTACAATTACAGAACCAAGTACAATCGCATAACAGTTAAAGGCCTCCTAGTCAATGACCTGAAAGTGACTAAATTAGCGAAGCACAAATATACAGACATGATCAAAATCTTCACGAACCATTACTCTACATAAACTAATCCCTTTTTATCTTTCTAAGTACAAGGAGTGCTGGTTGCACGGGATAGGGGTGGGTTTCCTAAAAGGAAGAATATTCCAGGCTTATATAAAGCTTGGGAAGACGGTTTCATGACAGTTTGATGTTTTAATGACACTGATTAATTCCTGGTTTGACAACATGGCCCTTTTTAGTGTCTACCTGGAGGGGGGTTTAGGTATTTTTTTGGAAGAAGGGGATCCCTGCCTAATAGGATGAACCCTGGCAAGGAAACAGCATTTGGGGTAAGAGGGGGGTTTAGGTTTGCCACTTAAATAGAGGAAACCTATTGGAGCGTGATCAGATATGATAGATCGAAGAATGGAAACATCACTAGGTGTTCCAAACCCCACCTGTCAGTAAATATGTAGTCTATTCTCTAAGAATGGCCGTACTTTTTACTAAAAAAAGTCAAACCTGGGTCACCGCCCCTCTTGGACCTCCAAACATCCACCAATCCGAGCTCATGCATCATATTAATCATTACCCTACGTGTGCGAGGTGCAGCCGCATATCAACTGTGGTTTGACCTGTCTATAGATGGGTTAAGGAAGACGTTAAAATCACCCCCAATTATTCTTGGGGTGGTGACTTCTACAAGCTTGGTCTGCACTTTAAGGCGGCAAGCTGGGTCGACTACGTTGGGACCATAATAGGATACAATTGCGAGTTTGACCCCCGCAATAACGCCCTGTACCAAAATCTACCTCACAGATTAATCAGTTGACATAGATCTGATCAAAACCGTGACCCCCTTATTATGTGTTGTCTGCTCAGAACAGCAAAAATATTCTACCCATCTATATTTACTAAAAACAGCTCAAGACTCAAGATGGCTTAGATGAGTCTCTTGTAGGAGATATACGTGGGCGATTGTTCCAGGTATTTCATGACCAGGCTTTGCCTTCGGGGACATCGCAGGCCGTTGACATTCCAAGAGATAAACCTTATTTTTAGAGAAATCATTCTTTACAAATACTCCTCCCTAGTTCAGACAGTTTTAACTCAAGTACAGAAACTTTGAATATAGAAAATAAGTAAATCGGATAATGCATGGATAAGAGGAATTTAGGAAACAAATAGAACAAAGAGGGTTTGTAAAAACATTAGGAGACAGGCACAGCAAAAAGGAAAAATAATTCTAAATGTGGCACGGAAAAAAGTTAGGTAAATATTAATAAAAACAGGAGGATTTACTGGGACCAGCAGGGTCATCCTCCAGCTCCCTCACCCACCTCGATGGATCTAGGCCCACCCCTCTTCTTGTCCCTGGATACTGATATAAGAAATAAATAAAATAAAATAAGATTAGTGGTACATATAATAATCACCCCCAAAATGTTTTTACAGGGAAAGGCAAACATAGTAACATTAAACTTTTTCTAATCTGATTTCCTATAGTACTACTAGTATTGCGGACTTATTCCTAATTTCCTAAACCTACCTTGGTCAGAATTTCCTAAACTACATTTTTGAACTACTACTAAATTGCAACAGATGATCTTTGCTTCTCATCTCATTCTCAATATCTCAGTCTCAAGTTCAACCCACTGTGATGGGCCAACTCAGTCTGCATTTTATTCAATGCATAGATGCCTGCATAAACTACACTGGAAAATTACTTGGGGTTGAGGTTAGAATTGTGACTGTACAGGCTACAACAAAGAAAGGCTCAGAGAAGTGAAAGAACATGCTTACTCACTAACTGCTATCTTAGTGACAGGACAGAGGAGTCTCTGCATGACTTCTTAAATATTTAATCATCAAAGGGGAATGGATCACTTGTCCTGCTCAACCATTAGGTATGCAGGAAATGAGGATGTCCCAGTGAAAAAAGACCCTCATGCACGTGATGGGTATGGTGGTGTCTGAAGCGGTATATCTTGGTTCTAAGTTTATGGATCACGTGTGTGCATAATCATTAGGTCTAATTTCGATTTATGCAGCCTCCACCAGGAGGTTCTTACCCATGGTTGACGCAGTAGTGAGCCAGTGATAAGGGTTCTGTTAAAAAGACACAACAGCCGTGAGTTCTGTTACTTTATTGTACTTGGTTGTTGGTCTGGTAAACTCTATAGGAGTGCATCACCTGGACTGAGTTACGAGTACTGGATGCACTCAGAGTGGTTAAAAAAATAAGGGGGAGTCGTGGGGGTATTCTTAAAAAAAGGTCGACATGTTTCTGCCTTTATCTGCCTGGGTTTAGGACTTACGGGCATTCATCAGGACCGGTGGTTGGAAAACGTGAGGTTTAACAAAAATAAGTGCTCAAAAGTGAAAGAAAAAGGTGTTGACCTGTTTCTCTGGACTGGAGGTCTTATGGTACCTGTAAAGAGTAAGCACATGGTTTTCGGCAAACATACAGGGCGGGGGGAGGGGGGACATACACACCAAGCAGAACTTTGCTGCTTATGTCTATTCATACATGAATTCATAAACAACTAAAAAATTGGCAATACTTTAAAACCGGTTAACAATCATGGCAATGTCAACTCTCTCTTTTTCTCTCCAAACTGATGCAGCGGGTATTTAGAGTGTTATTCGACAGTGGTTACATTGTGTTCAGTGTCGACTTAGAACGCTGATCTTAACAATGGTAGTGATAGTGGTGAGTCATAGGTGGGTGTTGGTGTTCAGCAGTCGCTATGTGGACTAGGACTATGTTAATGATTGTGAGTGCTCAGGAAATGTTACCTCGCGCATTTGTTTAATACGCTCCTGTCGGATCGTAGAGCTCTTGGAAGGGGCTAGAGGGTAGAGAAGGGGTGGTTAGCATGGATGGTATAGAATACTTGCGGTTTTTGGAGACACCTTAATTGGTCTCGCTACCTGTTGCACCCGATCCTCAGCTTGCTTCGTGAGTGCGCTGCTCTGCCCTTACTGATCCGGAAACACTTGGTGCTGTTTCCGGGTTGTTTTTTATCAGGCTGGGATAGCCCTGTCGGTGGTTACCTATTGGTTGGCTGTGGTTGTTATGGTAACAGGGGAATGTTTACCATGTTGTCTGCAATAAAGATTACAGGAAGTTTATCTATTAGCCAAGGTCAGCCAGGGTATATTGTCATTCAGCCCTTCGCTATCAGTTTTGAGCCTATGCACCCATCTTTGTTCTTTTTCAAAAAGAATTCTTTCGGCATTGTGATCTTTGTTCGGCAGGGTTTCTAGGGTGACCCACTGTAGATCTAGTACAGTGTGGCCCTTCTCTAGATAGTGAGTGGCCATCTTCGTAGTGCTCTTTTTACACTTCACATTGCTCCTGTGTTCGCACAGTCTTTGTTTGGCTTTTCTGCAGGTCATTCCTACGTACGTCAGGTTGCACGGACATGTGATCATGTACACCACGTGTGTGGTATTGCAGTTTGTGTGGCTATTCAGGGTCCATTTCAAGTTGGGAAGTAGTTGGAGCTCTTTGGTCGGTTTTGTAAGGCTGCAGACGGAGCATGAGCCACAAGGGTAATGTCCTTGTACTTGTGGGTTACCCCATAGATTGGTGTGTTGTTTTGGTGTTTTTGGTGGTGGTCTCGTGTGGACCAAGATGTCTTTCAGGTTTCTGCTCCTTTTATTTGCAAATCTGGGTTTTTGCCAAGTGAGGTTACCTGATGTGAGTATGCGCCAGTTTTTATTCACAATTTTCTTGATGCTATTCGTCATGGCACTATATGTAGTTACACATGTAAGGACCTCCTCGGGTTGATTTTTCGGGGTGCATTCGAGCAGTGCGTCTCTGTTTTGGTTCCTGGCATGTTTTTTGCATTTGGCAATGACTTTTCTTGGGTAGTCGCGAGCCTCCAATTTTTTACATAGCTCTTCAGCTTGTGTTTTGTATTCCTTTGTGTCACTACAGTTTCGTCTTAACCTGCGGAACTGGCTGTACGGTAAGTTCTCTCGTAGAGGTCGGGGGTGGGAGCTGTTAAAGGATAGGAGGCTGTTTTTCGCTGTAGTTTTAAAGAAGGTTCGGGTTTGGAGGGTGTTACCTTCAGCGTAGATCGTGACATCTAGGAAGTCAATGCTCCTGTTATCTGCACAGTAGGTGAACTTGATGCAATCGTCTTTTTTGGTTGAGCCAGTTGTGGAATTCTGTTAACCTTTCCTGATCTCCCTTCCAGATGACAAAAATGTCATCAATGTATCGCTTCCAAAAAAGGATACATTGATGATAGGGGTTGTTAGTTGCATCCAGGATATGTGTGTCCTCAAAAGTGCTTACGTACAGTCCGGCCACGCTCGGGGCAAAAGTACTGCCCATCGAGGTGCCATGGCATTGGAGGTATAGTTTGTCCTTGTACTGAAAAAAAAATTCCATTAGTGCCATCCGGCAGCACTCCAGAACGAAGTGTCTGGGTGTTTTGTATGACCATTATGTGCTGAACAGAATGCTTTCAAGAGTCTCCATAGTTTTCTCCTGTGGCAGACTTGTATAGAGGCTCTCGACATTGAATCCCACTAGGAGCATGGTGTTGGGTGAGTATTCGATGTCTTTAAGTTGGTTAAGGAGGTCTCTTGTGTCCTTCAGATATGTAGGAGTTTTTTGAACAATGGGTCTCAGGTATTGGTCAGCGAATTGGGAGAGGGGTTCGAGGATTGATCCAATTCCTGACACGATAGGTCACCCTGGTGGTGGATATCGCCCTTTGTGGGTCTTGGGTAATGAATAGAAGTAAGGGGTTCGAGGTCTATTGGTCCTAAGATAGTCCCCTCCTTCTTGGATATCCAGTTGTTAGTTTCTCCTTCTTCTATCATCATAGCGATTGTCCTTTGGAGTCTGGGCGTGGGGTCTTCTGATAGAATTTAATAGAATTTTTCATCAGCCAACAGGTCCTTGCATTGTTGGTCATATCCTGACTTTGTTAGGAGGACCACTCCTCCGCCTTTATTGGCTGGTTTTATGACTATGTCACTGTCGCTTTTTAGTGCATTCAGTGCTAGTTGTTCCGATCTGGTGATGTTCTGGAATGGTTTCCGAGTGTCACGAGCGAGTTCATCAATGCCTTTGAAGAGAGCGCCTGCTCGAATGTTAGAATCTCCATTGGGACCTGGTAATTCAATGGGCAGAAGGATGATTTCTTCTTTAGTGAGGTATCTCCATCATTTGTTGGGGGTTGGTCTCCTTGGAAAAAAGCTTTCAGTTTTAATTTTCTGCAGAACTCTGCCATCTCGCATTTTGTCTTGAATACATCCAATTTGGGTGTTGGCACGTATCCTAAACCTTTGCTTAGTACGCTCTCTTCATCTTTTGTGAGAGTTTTGTCTGTTAAGTTCACGATGAGGGAGTTGTGGTTGTTCCGGTTTTGGCTTTTGTCACGCTTCTTGTTTGAACCTGTCTCGTTTGGTCGGACCAGGTGACCCCTCTTCTCCGTATTTTCTCGGTTGTCCGGCCGTTCCCTAAAAAAGGAATCCTTTGTTGAAAATTTTGACCCCCTTGGTGTTGTAACTGGTGGTTCATCATCTGCGGGCCTTGGAAGTAAGGGTTCATCTATCCTTGGAAGTGAGGATTATAAGGTTGAAACGGCATCCCTTGATTGCCCATTTGGAAGAAGGGTGGGCGCCAGAAGTTGCGTCCTTGTCGGTTGCCTCTTTTGTTCTGCTGGCGGTTCCTGGGACTGTTGAAATTGTCCGTTTCTTGGTCCGAACCAGTGCTGAGGCACCACTGTCCGATCCATAATTGGAGGCGTTGTCATCAGACTTGTAGTCTTTACTGCTGTACGGATGTACCTTATCCATTGAGAACTTTTTTAGTTCTTTTGCGAGTTTCTGTAGTTTAGTCTGTACCAAGTATTCATGGGATTCACTCATCTCTTTATTTATCTCGTCCAATTTTGTTTTGTATATCGTGATTCTAACAGTGTTGTTTAGTTTGATTTCTAAGATCTGGATTTTTACTGTTAGTTCATCTGTCAGTCTAGTGGCCATTTTTATAATAAAGACTAGGTAGTCCCTTGTACATTTCCATGATATGGCGGACCAGTCTTTTCTGAAGGCTAAATCTTTTAGGAAGATTCTTGGTGCAGTTGTAACCCAGAGTCCTCTCGGTGCCGTGTTTACTCTTAAATACTCCGTCATGATGATGCAGTGCACAGCTGTTCTGACCTGTTCTTTTTTTATTTCGGTTAGTTCGTCCCATTCTGTAGAGCTGGAGATAGTTTGAGCGAGGTCACTGTTCACAAAAGGTGCCGGTCTGGCAAGTATTTCGTCAATTTCTTCTAAGGAATAGCTTAATCCTAGATTTTCTGCCATTTCGGATTTTGGCAGGTCAAGGGATTGTGTCTAATCCAGGAATTTTTCGAGACTCCCACAGCTGTGTGCTGCTGATAATCTTCTAATCAAGGGTGAGGGAGATGGATTATGGATCCATTCACTTTCCAAAATAGCATTTAATCATCAAAGGGGAATGGATCACTTGTCCTGCTCAACCATTAGGTATGCAGGAAATGAGGATGTCCCAGTGAAAAAAGACCCTCATGCACGTGATGGGTATGGTGGTGTCTGAAGCGGTATATCTTGGTTCTCCGCTTATGGATCACGTGTGTGCATAATCATTAGGTCTAATTTCGATTTATGCAGCCTCCACCAGGAGGTTCTTACCCATGGTTGACGCAGTAGTGAGCCAGTGATAAGGGTTCTGCTAAAAAGACACAACAGCTGCGAGTTCTGTTACTTTATTGTACTTGGTTGTTGGTCTGGTAAACTCTATAGGAGTGCATCACCTGGACTGAGTTACGAGTACTGGATGCACTCAGAGTGGTTAAAAAATAAGGGGGAGTCGTGGGGTATTCTTAAAAAAAGGTCGACATGTTTCTGCATTTATCTGCCTGGGTTTAGGACTTACGGGCATTCATCAGGACCGGTGGTTGGAAAACGTGAGGTTTAACAAAAATAAGTGCTCAATAGTGAAAGAAAAAGGTGTTGACCTATTTCTCTGGACTGGAGGTCTTATGGTACCTGTAAAGAGTAAGCACATGGTTTTCGGCATACATACAGGGCGGGGGGAGGGGGGACATACACACCAAGCAGAACGTTGCTGCTTATGAACTCACGGCTGTTGTGTCTTTTTAACAGAACCCTTATAACTGGCTCACTACTAAAAATAAGTAGAAATAAAAAAAGAACAGGTCAGAACAGCCGTGCACGGCATCATCATGACGGAGAATTTAGGAGTAAATACGCCACCGAGAGGACTCTGGGTTACAACTGCACCAAGAATCTTCCTAAAAGATTTAGCCTTCAGAAAAGACTGGTCCGCCATATCATGGAAATGTACAAGGGACTACCTAGTCCCTATTATAAAAACGGCCAGTAGACTGACAGATGAACTAACAGTAAAAATCCAGATCTTAGAAACCAAACTAAACAACACTTTTAGCATCACGATATACAAAACAAAATTGGACGAGATAAATAAAGAGATGAGTGAATCCCATGAATACTTGGTACAGACTAAACTACAGAAACTCGCAAAAGAACTAAAAAAGTTCTCAATGGATAAGGTACATCCGTACAGCAGTAAAGACTACAAGTCTGATGACAACCCCTCCAATTATGGATCGGACAGTGGTGCCTCCAGCACTGGTTCGGACCAAGAAACGGACAATTTCAACAGTCCCAGGAACCGCCAGCAGAACAAAAGAGGCAACCGACGAGGATGCAACTTCTGGCGCCCACCTTCTTCCAAATCGGCAATCAAGGGATGCCGTTTCAACCATATAATCCTCACTTCCAAGGATGGATGAACCCTTACTTCCAAGGCCCACAGATGATGAACCACCAGATACAACACCAAGGGGGTCAACATTTTCAACAAAGGATTCCTTTTTTAGGGAACGGCCGGACAACCGAGAAAAAACGGAGAAGAGGGGTCACCTGGTCCGACCAAATGAGACAGGTTCAAACAAGAAGCGTGACAAAAGCCAAAACCGGAACAACCACGACTCCCTCATCGTGAACTTAACAGACAAAACTCTCACAAAAGATGAAGAGAGCGTACTAAGCAAAGGTTTAGGATACGTGCCAACACCCAAATTGGATGTATTCAAGACAAAATGCGAGATGGCAGAGTTCTGCAGAAAATTAAAACTGAAAGCTTTTTTCCAAGGAGACCAACCCCCAACAAATGATGGAGATACCTCACTAAAGAAGAAATCATCCTTCTGCCCATTGAATTACCAGGTCCCAATGGAGATTCTAACATTCGAGCAGGCGATCTTCAAAGGCATTGATGAACTCGCTCGTGACACTCGGAAACCATTCCAGAACATCACCAGATCGGAACAACTAGCACTGAATGCACTAAAAAGCGACAGTGACATAGTCATAAAAGCAGCCGATAAAAGCGGAGGAGTGGTCCTCCTAACAAAGTCAGGATATGACCAACAATGCATGGACCTGCTGGCAGATGAAAAATTCTATAAAATTCTATCAGAAGACCCCACGCCCAGACTCCAAAGGACGATCGCTATGATAATAGAAGAAGGAGAAACTAACAACTGGATATCCAAGAAGGAGGGGGACTATCTTAGGACCAACACACCTCGAACCCCTTACTTCTATTCATTACCCAAGACCCACAAAGGGCGATTTCCACCACCAGGGCGACCTATCGTGTCAGGAATTGGATCCATCCTCGAACCCCTCTCCCAATTCGCTGACCAATACCTGAGACCCATTGTGCAAAAAACTCCTACATATCTGAAGGACACAAGAGACCTCCTTAACCAACTTAAAGACATCGAATACTCACCCAACACCATGCTCCTAGCGGGATTCGATGTCGAGAGCCTCTATACAAGTCTGCCACAGCAGAAAACTATGGAGACTCTTGAAAGCATTCTGTTCAGCACATCATGGTCATACAAAACACCCAGACACTTCGTTCTGGAGTGCTGCCCGATGGCACTAATGGAATTTTTTTTTCAGTACAAGGACAAACTATACCTCCAATGCCATGGCACCTCGATGGGCAGTACTTATGACCCGAGCTTGGCCGGACTGCACGTTAGCACTTTTGAGGACACACATATCCTGGATGCAACTAACAACCCCTATCATCAATGTATCCTTTTTTGGAAGTGATACATTGATGACATTTTTGTCATCTGGAAGGGAGATCAGGAAAAGTTAACAGAATTCCACAACTGGCTCAACCAAAAAGACGATTGCCTCAAGTTCACCTACTGTGCAGATAACAGGAGCATTGACTTCCTAGATGTCACGATCTACGCTGAAGCTAACACCCTCCAAACCCGAACCTTCTTTAAAACTACAGCGAAAAACAGCCTCCTATCCTTTAACAGCTTCCACCCCCGACCTCTACGAGAGAACTTACCGTACAGCCAGTTCCTCAGGTTACGACGAAACTGTAGTGACACAAAGGAATACAAAACACAAGCTGAAGAGCTATGTAAAAAATTGGAGGCTCGCGACTACCCAAAAAAAGTCATTGCCAAATGCAAAAAACGTGCCAGGAACCAAAATAGAGACGCACTGCTTGAATGCACCCCAAAAAATCAACCCGAGGAGGTCCTTACATGTGTAACTACATATAGTGCCATGACGAATAGCATCAAGAAAACTGTGAATAAAAACTAGCGCATACTCACATCAGGTAACCTCACTTGGCAAAAACCCAGATTTGCAAATAAAAGGAGCAGAAACCTGAAAGACATCTTGGTCCACACGAGACCACCGCCAAAAACACCAAAACAACACACCAATCTATGGGGGAACCCACAAATACAAGGACATTACCCTTGTGGCTCATGCTCCGTCTGCAGCCTTACAAAACCGACCAAAGAGCTCCAACTACTTCCCAACTTTAAATGGACCCTGAATAGCCACACAAACTGCAATACCACACACGTGGTGTACATGATCACATGTCCGTGCAACCTGAAGTACGTAGGAATGACCTGCAAGAAAGCCAAACAAAGACTGTGCGAACACAGGAGCAATGTGAAGTGTAAAAAGAGCACTACGAAGATGGCCACTTACTATCTAGAGAAGGGCTACACTGTACTAGATCTACAGTGGGTCATCCTAGAAACCCTGCCGAAGAAAGATCACAATGCCGAAAGAATTATTTTTGCAAAAAGAATAAAGATGGGTGCATAGGCTCAAAACTGATAGCGAAGGGCTGAATGACAATATACCCTGGCTGACCTTGGCTAATAGATAAACGTCCTGTAATCTTTATTGCAGACAACATGGTAAACATTCCCCTGTTACCATAACAACCACAGCCGACCAATAGGTAATCACCGACGGGGCTATCCCAGCCTGATAAAAACGACCCGGAAACAGCACCAAGTGTTTCCGGATCAGTGAGGGCAGAGCAGCGCACTCACGAAGCAAGCTGAGGATCGGGTGCAACAGGTAGCGAGACCAATTAAGGTGTCTCCAAAAACCGCAAGTATTCTATATCATCCATGCTAACCACCCCTTCTCTACCCTCAAGCCCCTTCCAAGAGCTCTACGATCCGACAGGAGCCTATTAAACAAATGCGCAAGGTAACATTTCCTGAGCACTCACAATCATTAACATAGTCCTAGTCCGCATAGCGACTGCTGAACGCCAAAACACCCACCTATGACTCACCACTATCACTACCATAGTTAAGATCAGCGTTCTAAGTCGACACTGAACACAATGTAACCACTGTCGAATAGCACGCTAAATACCCGCTGCATGAGTTTGAAGAGAAAAAGAGAGAGTTGACATTGCCATGATTGTTAACCGGTTTTAAAGTATTGCCATTTTTTAGTTGTTTATGTATTCATGTATGAATAGACATAAGCAGCAACGTTCTGCTTGGTGTGTATGTCCCCCCTGCCCCCACCCTGTATGTATGCCGAAAACCATGTGCTTACTCTTTACAGGTACCATAAGACCTCCAGTCCAGAGAAACAGGTCAACACCTTTTTCTTTCACTTTTGAGCACTTATTTTTGTTAAACCTCACGTTTTCCAACCACTGGTCCTGATGAATGCCCGTAAGTCCTAAACCCAGGCAGATAAAGGCAGAAACATGTCGACCTTTTTTTAAGAATACCCCCACGACTCCCCCTTATTTTTTAACCACTCTGAGTGCATCCAGTACTCGTAACTCAATCCAGGTGATGCACTCCTATAGAGTTTACCAGACCAACAACCAAGTACAATGAAGTAACAGAACTCACGGCTGTTGTGTCTTTTTAACAGAACCCTTATCACTGGCTCACTACTGCGTCAACCATGGGTAAGAACCTCCTGGTGGAGGCTGCATCAATCAAAATTAGACCTAATGATTATGCACACACGTGATCCATAAGCGGAGAACCAAGATATACCGCTTCAGACACCACCATACCCATCACGTGCATGAGGGTCTTTTTTCACTGGGACATCCTCATTTCCTGCCTACCTAAAGGTTGAGCAGGACAAGTGATCCATTCCCCTTTGATGATTAAATGATATTTTGGAAAGTGAATGGATCCATAATCCATCTCCCTCACCCTTGATTAGAAGATGACTTCTTAAATAAACAGCCCAAGTGAGCGCCAATGAGAAGGATTAGGTAGTGCAGCCAATTATCTGTCTTGATGATGAGTGTGGGCAGCATGCTTGCTATTTGGGAAAAATATGAGCATAGACAAAAAACAACAAATAATTATTACTGACTGAGCCCTTCAACCTTCACACCAGCAGGGCGAGCAGGTCCTGGTCCCTATCCAGTATGTCAGCCCACCGGTGCGTGTTCTGTTGTTGTGTGCCAGTCTCCAGAGCAGTGGCACACAGCCCGGCGCACCCTCTACCAGCGCTGCTGATGCTATTGGAGGCCATTCCCACTGCCAGACTTGCCACCTGCGACCAGGATGGAGGGGAGGTGGTGCTGCACATAAAATACTAGCTTTCCCTCACTACCTCTGAAAAAATGGCGTGGGCTGCAACTCTTCGCAGAGCCGCCAACCACAAGGTAGGGGTCTGGTGCTATGGGTGGTTTGGAGGGGGTCTGTTTCTGCTGCTTCCCTACTCTGCCATGGGACTGGGTGAGAGGAAGAGAAGATAAGAACAAAAAGAGAGGAAGGAAGGAAGGAAGGAAGGAAGGAAGGAAGGAAGGAAGGAAGAAAGAAAGAAAGAAAGAAAGAAAGAAAGAAAGAAAGAAAGAAAGAAAGAAAGAAAGAAAGAAAGAAAGAAAGAAAGAAAGAAAGAAAGAAAGAAAGAAAGAAAGAAAGAAAGAAATGGAGGAAGGAAGGAAGGAAGGAAGGAAGGAAGGAAGGAAGGAACAGCAAAAGTCATGAAAAAAACACAAAACAAATTAAAAGAAATGTAAGGTAAACAAACACAAAGATACACGGTGAAATAATAAATAAAGATGAGGGATAGATAAGTTAGATAAGTTAGAGAGGAGTAGGAATAAAAAAATTAAGGAGGAATTCAACAGTAGGCAAAGATGCCACGCCCATGCGCACAGCGTGAGGCAGTTTCTGCATGATTTCCAGCGTGAGAATGCACTTCACATTGCATATGTCATGCAAACGATTGCACCTAGTCCAAGTCCCATCATCTCTCCCAGAATTTTCCTCCCAAGTGGCTTCAAAAGTGTCTGTCAGAGGGAGTTCAGACAATATTTCCGCTGCGCCAATCATTTGCCTTCCCATCAGCGGTACTGTAGCGGATAAACCTCCACACCTGAGATGGCCGTTGCAAAGGGATATAAGGTAGAAACTTAGGCCCTCATTTATGAAAAGTGACACATCACTGCCAGAAAACAGGGATGCGTCACTTTTAAATGCCCCCTCCTTGCGACACCAATGATGTGTCATATTTACAGTATGGCACATCATGTCACAAGGAGTTACAGATATTTCAGTATTTCTGACGTATCTGTAGGTGCAAAAATGACACATTGCTGGAGTGTGTCACAAAAGTGACGCAACTCCATTAATGGGCAATTTCACATGGGCAAGTTCCATTTCAAAAGTGCCTGTGTCACTCTTAAGCCTGTTGTGAGGCAGGGATAAGATATTGATGCATTTGCGTCCAAGAAGTGGCGCAGTGAAATCTCACAGATTTCACTGCGTCACTTCTACAAGACTTACTTGCATCAGAACGCCTAGCCTGCATACATTATACCTTGCACAGGCATAATGTGGCACAGGGGTTAGTGACGCATCTATGTAGATGCGTCACCGTTTAAATATGAAGCAACATTGCACATTTTTTATGCCGCTGGTACAGTACAAAAAGTGATGCACCGGCATCGCAAAAGGGAAGGAAGGGCTCATAAATCAGCCCCTTACTTTTTTTCTTTTTTCCACTTCTAATTCTGTCATGAACCCGATCGTCCAAGTCCTTCCTTTGCTGCTGTTACTTAACCATGAAGCAAATCAACACCTTTGTCGCCGGAAATTGAAGGAAAGCTTCTTTTTAACTTGTTTTCTTTTGAATTGTCTTTTTACATTTGCTCTACATTCGTCCAATTTTAAATTTCTCTTACAAGCTATTTTTTCTATTTTATAATGCGCATGTGTGTGTAATGTCATCGTTTAAGAAACTTAAACCTTGACTGCTAAGGCAATTCCCGCTGTGTGCTGAGATATGCAGGATGCCATTATTCATGACGAGCTCAGCTCGTCATCAGCACACGACCAGTGTGCTGCATGACGAGCTGAGCTCGTCATGAGCAGCGAAGGGGTTAAAGAAACACTACTGTATTTTCTTTTTTTTTCTTCTTCAACTTTGCTGCAAGTTTCCATCATGACAATGGCGACTGTACACAAACTTTACATTAAACAACATTCATAACTTGTTCATTCAGGTGTGTTTAATACATTTTCGTAAACTATCAAATTATAAACATATGCATTACACATTTTTTGAATAATTTTAATTTAATACTAGCAGCCCGTCCCGACGTTGTCCGGGTATGAATTGCTGCCGGCCAGTAGTATGTTGTTTTGTAGGATTTCGTTTTGATAGCATTTCTTATTTGTGACAGGCCTGTGAAACGCTCCGATTCACAGTGCACTGCTGATGCACTTAAGAGTGCGCGTTCAGTAGTGTGTGACCTCGAGTTGCCCAGCAAGAAGAACAGTTTTCCCTCAATTGCCACAATATTTCTATATAAGTATGTATCCAATTTTTAATATAATATTGGTGACTGATACACAACAATCTTATTGATTTTCTTCAAAAAATGTAAAGTTTTATTTCCAATTTATCATTTCTTTTTTATTTTAATCTTTTTTCATAGTTATTCAGAAGTGGAAAAATTTCTTTTTTTTCATAAAAGACATTTTATCAGTAATAAATTCATAGACAATTTTATGGTTCATACAAAAGAGAAAAAAAACACAATAAAGTAAGCACAATAGATAGCTATATACAAAAAATTCAATTCACCCAAATAGTTATGCCCCTGGTAGCTAACAGTCTGTCACAACATTCACCTCGAGTTGCCCTACTTTATTTTTCCTTGCAATATTATATTGCGCGAACTCAACAACATGGCATGAGCATAATTTACATTACAGAAGAACACATTCATTTGTGGTAGGCACGGGGAGACGAAGTGATTTGCCTGGAATCACAGGATGTTGAGCTGATGCCGAGATTTGAACGTAGCTCCCAGGATCTAAAGTTCGCAATTCTAGAACTTGTGGCGGGAGGTTTGTCTAAAAGTGTATATCGGTGCTGGCCATCAATGAGAGAGACCTGTGCATTTTTCAAATGGGTGGTGAAAAAATATGAGTATGTTGCTGGAGATGTGGGCCGCCGTGCCACCAATGTACTTACCGGGGGAGGGTAAACACCCATTATTCCGCAACTTTCTTTCCGCATACCATCACTCCACATATTTTTATTACGAAATACCATGACTCCGCAATGCCATTATAACGCATGGCATTACATTTTATATGCTTTTACCACACATACATTTACAACAAAATTCGTTGTAAATGCATGAATGGTAAAAGCATGTTTTTTTAAAATGTTTGGATAAGGTGAGTATGGGTATAGGGGTATATGTTTTGGGGTACTGAGGTATATGTTTTGGGGTTTTTGGGCATTGTAAGGGTTCAGATATAGTTTTGGGTTTTGGGGTACAGGGGTAGTTTTAGGGTTCGGGGTTAGGTTTGGGTTTTGGGGTATAGGGGTATTTTTAGAGTTCAGGGGTAGGTTTGGCTTTTAGGGTACAGGGGCATTTTAAGGGTTCAGGGCTAGGTTTGGGGTTTGGGGTACAGGGGTATTTTTAGGGTTCAGGGGTAGGTTTGGGTTTTGGGGTACGGGGTATTTTAAGGGTTCAGGGCTAGGTTTGGGTTTTCCGGTACAGGGGTATTTTAGGGTTCAGGGGTAGGTTTGTGTTTTTGGGTACAGTGGTATTTTTAGGGTTCAGGGCTAGGTTTGGGTTTTGAGGTACAGGGGTATTTTTAGGGTTATGGGGTAGGTTTTGGGGTACAGGGGTATTTTTAGTGTTTAGGAGTAGGTTTGGGTGTTGGGGTACAGTGTATTTTTATAGGGTTAGGATGGGTTAGTGTTTACGGGTGTTGGGGTATTTTAAGGAGTAAGGGTGGGTTATGATTATGAGGTGCAGGGGTATTTAAAGGGAGCAGGGTGGGATTAGCACACGATATGAGACATGGCATGAAAGGCAGAACGTACAACATGCCCCCAGCGTTTTTCACGCCCCCAGCACACGCCCACAGCACAACGCAGACATGCCCACAAGGGACTACTTTTATGGCATGGTTATTTTACCTTTTAAATGTATATGGTGGGCGTCTGCATAGCCTATGTCCTTCTGCTGCAACTGCCCTTTCCAATTCTGTATTGGGTGTTGTGATTGGTGCTGTGGTTCTTGAGATTACCCGCCTCAAAGGTTTGGGCTCTTTCTTTATTATATTAGTATGGATAATTCAGTAATTGCACTAGAAAAGGTAAAACAAAAGAACATTAAAATCAATGTTAGTTCTAAACTTAAATCATTGTTTAATTTAGTTATGCAACATTTCCCCTTGTCTAGTGCATTTTATGTATTGTTTTTAAGGTGTAATGCATAAGTGTTTATTTTTTCACTTATTAAGTTAAAATAAACATACCTATATTAACACTTAAAAATGTCAATTAAAATAGTTTTTGGTGTAAGTGTCCATTATCATGATGACTGCTTGCATCAAATTTTTTATGTAATGTAATTTGTACTTGTAAAGCGCACTAATACCCCAACTGGGGTGTCCTGGCACTGTAACACATATCGCTGTGGAACCCTTTCTGGCTTTTCCCTGTGAAATGTCCACTCCTGGGCACCCCTAAGGTGAAGCCAGGCATCCCAGCGCTGTTGGGGACGTTGTGGAGATTAAGCAAGCTATTGCCCAGAGTTGCAGAGTGGGATCCATGATTAGAATAGGTACCGCGGCAAGAATGATCAGATCCGAGGAAATTGAGCCCAAGACTCGCCGAGGCAGGAATTGAACTCTGGTCCCGGGCCAGACCTCTGCATCAGGGTCTGCCACTCTAACCATTGAGATACACTTCTCCACATTGCATTATTCTTAATGTTTTGACTTTACAGGTATGCCATTTAAAAAAACCTTTGTATTTTCTGTTATAAATGTAAGTAAGAATATGTATTTCACATTTTCATCATTAACATTTTTAGTAATGAATCAATTGTAAAAGAATAATATTGGTAGGACAACGTTTGTGATTTTTTAAAAGTTCGAATTGAGATAATTCTCGCATGAACTTTTTTCAATTAAAGAAAGGGGTTTCCCCAACAACACCTTGTGGCTTTGTTGCCCTTAACCTGCCTCCTAAACATAGTCCAAAGGGTAACCTCCTTAGGAAGGGGCATCAATTTGGCACAGGTAGGCACCGCATGGATTTTCATTCGGAGAGGTGGGTTTATGTTTTTTTGGGGTAAGGACAGATAAGATGTGAATTCAGAAGCAGGGTTAAGGGTAGGAGAGGCGGTAAATGATTGGCTTTTGGAGGTAGAGGGAACTGGAGTAGGTGAAGTGTTTGTGTCTGTATGTTTGGCAGTTGCATGGGAGTCTGGTGCTTGTTGTGTATGTTTGGATCTGTGCTTCTTGGGTAGTGCTTGATATATTGATGAGTGCATTTGTTTACTTTTGGTTCATGTTGTTAAGTGTGTAAATGTGCTTTTGTGTGAGTGTGTTGATTTGATGAGTGCATTCCTGCGGTGGCTGGTGTTGTGGTGCTTGTTGGTATGGTGGTGGTTGTCGAAGTGGTGGTGATTGTGGTGCTTGTGGGTGTGGTGGTTATGATGCTTGTGGTGATTGTGGGTGTGGTGGTGGTTGTGGGTATGGTGGCGGTTGTGGGTATTGTGCTTGTGGTGCTTGTACACCGTGGGTGTATTTTCAATAGTGTGTGTATGTTTGTGTGCTTGTTTATAATTCTTTGTGTGTTTGTGTTCATGTGTGTGTGTGTGATTGTGCTGTTTGTGTCTGTTGAAGTGGGTGCCTGCAGAGAAGTGAGTGTGCTAGGGATTGGAGTGGGAGCTTGGATTTGGGTTGAGGAAGGGACCTGGGTTGGGGTAGAAGGTTGGGCTGGTTGACAGGCTAGGGTGCATGAGGAGGCTTCTTTTTTGTCAAGTAATCTCTGCATTCCAGAGATTGAACTGTGAATGGCATCCAGAAGTGCAATCATGTGTTGCATTTCGCAGGTTAGCCCCAGGTTGCCATTCACTATTGCAGTTTTGGCTAGATAGATGCTGCGTAATAGGTCAATAGCCCCTCCATTCTAGTGTGTCTATCCGTGACTGATGTTTTACCGCCCAAAACATGGTAGCCAGCAGCTTACCCACCTTCTTGGCCAATGTCGATGGCCCTAGAAGAAGCTGTAAAGACATTTAAAATAGTTTTATTGTTTCTGTGTAGATATAACTGATCATGAATTTTTTCTCAAAACATTTTCTATTTTTTTTATTTTATCTGCTTCGAGGCTTTTAAACTTTGATTTATTTTTATCTTTATCTCCTGCATGTAGGGAACATCTTCAGAAACCATTTGGTCACAGTATTGTAATTTTCTATTATTGCTCTGAATTCATTTTTGATCATTTTTCTTAACTATTTTCAATTCTCTCCAGGTACTGTTTTACACTTCTGAATGTTTTTTTTTAAATAAAAATAGGAATAGGAATTAATGTGTGTTAATATTTACTGTAATGTTGTACTAATATTTGTATAAACTAACAGCCTTTTTTGGGGGCAGCTTGCTATGGTAAAATTTACTTTAATTAAGTTAAGTATGTTTTAAATGTTGAAATTTATATTTTTGATTCAGTACTTAAGTTCCCTATTAATGTATCATGCCCAATGTATTTACTTATGCTGTTGAAGAAATCCCCAAACATGTATTTTTGGTTTTAAATTAATTCTACAGCATACATAAATGCATAGGGCTTGAAACTTTTGTAATCCACTTTAGTGCAAATATAAAAAATATAAACTTTTCTATGAAATATCTTAATTTAGTTTGCTTTACCATTGTGAAAAAAAATGCTGGCTTTCAGTTTTGTCAAAAATTGATTTGCCATCACAGTAAAAATTTAAACACATTATTTCATGTATATTCATAAAACTAAAAATCCAAATACAAATAATTTTTGTTTACCTTTGATGCATTTCAAATATTTCTAAATGAGTCATTTTGTGTGCCTGATTTTGAGTTTTGCAGAATGGACATTCCAACATATATGTGACAGAATTTCCATTCGCCAAATTCCAAGTGCATTATAAAACACTGCCCTTGGAATAGGTTGGACAAAATATCTGTTTTGTTTGTGACAGAACATTCCATCTGCAGATGTACCTGTAAGTATATTATTTTGGTCAATTATTGAATTTTCATCTGGACATAACATAGGACCTAAAATGTATGTTATCTGGTATGTGTTACTCTGTCACTAATGTGCTCACATTCCTATCTGGTTTAAAAAAAAAATGTATACCTATAGAAATCATTTTTCGTAAAAACAGGCTGGCTTACATGCACATTTGCGAATGAGTGAGACATCATGCAAAATAGGCATTTTTAACATGAATTAAACAAATTCCATTGAAAAATAATTTTAATACATTTTCAATCAAATTTGTGTCAATTTAATCTTATGTTTCAGTCGTTTGATGCACTTGTTTAATATTGTTTGTTTATAATACTAACTCACAAATGTGAAGTTTGAAACATCCACTGTATTGTAAGTGCATTTTATGCTATGTTACTTGTAATAGGAAGAAAGTAACATCATTCACAAATGACACAAAAAAACATTTGGCCTGTTTGGTACAACTACCCCTAATAAAATCTGACAAATTCATGTTTAATTTATTTTAGGCAGGCATGTGTCTTTTTTAACAATTTTTTTTAAACACATCATGGTACACCTTGTGCAAAACTTACACCTTCAAGAATTCTTCTAGCGAGTTGGTCATGTGTCAACCTTTATGTTGATGCCAAATTTTGTTGATGTAAGAAAACATAATTATTTCAAATTAATTTAATATTTATTACAAAGAAGCTGACCCACTTCATGCTGCTGCCTAGCTTTCAGCTGTCCATCAAGCTGGGGATAGGCCACCGCAAGCGTGCAAGCCATTGGGTGGGTCAGGGTGCAGCGCACATTCTTAAAATGTTGAGCCACTCTGGACTTCTGCTGACTTATTGGTCCGGTGTCTTAGGTCCTCTCATCTCTTGCGACAATGGATTCTGTGCCGGGTGTAAACCCCCAGGGTCTGCACCTCCTTGGCGATGGACTTCCAAATATTCTTCTATTAATGACGCTCACCTGTATAGATAAAAAAAATGAGAAAAAAATTGTGACTTTTGTTTTTTGTTTTGATGTCACACAATTTTGTGAAATCAACCAGAAGCATTGTTAGAAATTAAAAGAGCTTAAAAATAAAAAATATATTTTCTAGTAACCTATTGGGTAAGGTTATTGAAATATAAACCGAAAAAAGGGCATTCAACACACAACACATATAATGTCGTGCTGTTATGTAATTTAAATGTTTCAAAAGTATACACCATAATTTTTCTATGTAAACAGATATAAACTGAAACTTTACTTCACCTACAATTACTTCACTTCACACAGAAACTAAATTGACATTCCAGCCTGCGTTTGAATAGAAACAAAAAGTTAGTCAAAAATACATTTTCATTTAAAACATGTGCCTGTTCCTGTGGAAAGCCATACAGCTTGATGTACAGGTTTAGGACCTCTTTTGCCAGCATCTCCAGCTCATCTGGTGAAATGTTTGGGACCCTTTCTCCTTCTTTGCCAGGCATTGTAGCTCCCAGAGGTAGAAAACAACAGCAACAGTTGAGTAGGTGTTATTGGTGGCACGGTTAGGAGCAGTGGCGGCTGGTGACATTTGAAAGAGGTGCGGCGTAACTGTTTGGGATGTGTGCCCTATGGCGAGTGAGCGTAGGGAGCAAAGCTGATAGTCATAGGAGGCACATGGAGCTTAAGCCTCAGGTAGCTCCTGCTCTGCCCTTCAAAGATCCTAACAGCACCTGGGCAGCATCCTTGGAGACCCCTGCGCACCCTGTGAGCATGTCTGTACCCCAGTGTGTTCTGATACCCCAGACAGCTCATGAGGGGTCAGAAAGAACTCATAAAGCGACAACTCTGATGTGAACACAAAGATTTCCCTGGGTTCCTAATGTTGACCCCCGTGCCCAAGATAGATTCGATACTCAGGGCAGTTTTTCACCACGGAACAAATGTGGACCACGTGGAATTAAGGGCATTCATTGCAGCAGCCAGTGCACACTGTTGAGTTGAAAAATTATCCCTGGGTGGACAACACAGCAGCACACTTGCCAAAAATAAAATATTCAAAATCCTAATAAAAGTCTAAGCACAAGATCTACATGGTGTGCCCACCTTTGGTCCTCGAAGGAGAGATCCACGAATGATTTAAGAATATTCATATGAGGCAATACATGCCCTGACAATGTACATCACAATGGGCGCGCTGCAGCGGAGAGTCTGTGCATAAACTGTAAGAGAGCCGGCCGCCCTATCTCTTTACAATGCCACCCCCACCACTTTGAAATAAAATGTGCTCACTCACCCTTCTTGGAAGTGATGCAGGTATGCACATGCCCTCACCGGTCACACAATACACATACGCTCACATATAAACACATTACACAACATACACATCCACAAACATATACAGCCGCACACACTCTCTCAAAACGCACGAGAGCAATCAGAGGCGGAAAGGGAACTAAAGACATTTCCTGAATAACCTTTGGGCGGGAGAGGGAATAATACACCAATTTACATCGACGACCAGCCAGGTGGCAGACAGCAAGGTCCCACCGTCTCAGATACAATCAATCAACACTTCCTAACTTTGGGTACTTCTTTGAGAGGTCTGCTGGTTGGGAACAGAGCCGCCAACTGCATAAGATCAGGGTTTGAAGTGGGCTGGGTCTGTTAGGAACGACGTTCCCAAACTTGTTTTATTTTACACTAACAGGTCTCACCCCATACTTCTTGTCGTCTCGGCCCCAAGTTTGTTCACTCCACTCCCCTCAGGATAGTTCCAATACCTTTTTTTATGCACGTCATTCAACTGTTGCATAAGATATCCTATAACAGGCATCGCCCGGTAACCTCTGAGCTTCTCCGATGTAATCCTGTAATTTATCTCATTCCGTGGACATAACCATTTTCCTCCACTTCTGTGTGACAACACAGCACTGAAATGTCACGCAAAGGCATAATCAAAACACATAAAAATGCACACATAAGCTAACAGAAAATGTGGGCAACTGTGCCCGTTGCCCTTCAAAGAGCACCCCCAGCCTCACATTAACGCCCTGCCAGGGGTGCGAGGTATTCTGCCCCGAAACATCACACTCCTACCCCTGCCCCCACACGAGACACCCACTTTTCAACAACATCTTACAGTAGCCACGTTGACCTGTCGTGTCCCCACCGAAAGAGCCAGCCCGCCACGACCGCTCAGGAGAGGAGACGCCAGGGGCAGCCTTGTAGCCCTGGTACCTAAGGCCACCAGCCACCTGAAGCGGTAACTCATGACGACTCCAGCAGGGCTTCGTGCTGCCGGGCTGCAGGGTCAGCTCCACCAACTCCGGCTACACCTAGCACCCGTGCTACCTCTGCAGACCCGGACCCACCAGTCACTGGTCCATTTTCCTGTCAGAGCATCGTGCTCCCATCGGTCGCATGCTTCTGCAAGTTCATCTATTTCCTGCTCCTTTGCATCACTGCATCGTGCATCTTATGCAAGTGGCAAGTGTTGCTCATATTCAATGTCATTCACGAGAAACTAACGTGAAAGCTGTCCAAACAAGTGCCAGTGCGGAAAACTGCCCCTGCAGCGTCTCACCCGCCGCCCGCCCTTGATAAAAACCTCATGTAAAACCCGAAAAGCACACTTCAAAGACAACTCCGATAGCACCGCTTTCCTCCTTATTATCTATAAGGGATTATAATTTAATTTTCAAAGCAGAAGAGCCGGCGAGGCGAGCCGCTGCCTAACGCCTAAGAAGCAATGACCATGCGCCGCCAGCACAGCCCCATGTTACTAACATGAAAATATAAAATATTATATAAATATAAAATATAAAAAACTTACCTTGGCTTCCGTCCCGCGCTGACTCCCGACTCGAGTCCTGTCCCAAGACTGCAGACTCCCGCCATCCTTGATTTTGAATGCCTCGTCAGAGTCGTCACTGAAGGCTGCAGGCAGCCTCCCTCCCCTCCATGGCAGCCGGCGCTGATTGGTTCGGCCGGCTGCCCTAAACACGTCATTCCTCTTAGTCTGCATGCTGCAGAACAGAGAGTGGGAGGAGGCTTGGGGGAGCGGCTTGCCCACTGTTGCTAATACTGTCTGTTTGGACAGCCTCTCAGGCTGTCCAAACAGTCCGTATTCACAACAGTGGGCAAGCCACTCCCCCAAGCCACTCCCCCCTACCCTGAGGCTCGAGCAAGTTTGCTGACTGATTTCTCGCCGTGCGAGAAGGGCAGGCAGAAACAAATGGTAGTTATAAATAAATAACTACCATTTGTTTCTGCCTTCTTCTCGCACGGCGAGAAAACAGGGGGGGCCGCGCCCAAACGCCCCCACGGTAAAACCGCCACTGGTTAGGAGGCAAGTGAGCTCTTTTAAATGCCGTGCACATCTACACAACGTGCGAGATGGTCAATGGAAACTGATACATCCATTGGTTTTTGCACATTGCTTTCACATACATTAGCCTACAGCTGTGTCTGTAGTTGATTTTGACACCACCTTCCACCAACTTGTCTAATTGCAAATGCCCTGACAGCGAGGTCAGGCTTCCGCCAATTTAGATTGTTAAATAATGTGTTTGTAAATGTTAGATGCATCACCACCGCCCAACATGGTGGCTAGTTTGTTGAAGGGAATTGTTCCAAACGCCCTTTTATTTGCAGGGTCAAGTGGCCTGGCAAAATGGATGCACAAAGATCATTGAGTTCATGGGTGATGAGTTAGTGACTGAGTGCATAAATTATTGAGTGCATGGGTTTAAGGTTGCAGTCATCAACCCATTCTCATCTATGTAGTTTCTAGAGACTTCCAGTATTCTTAGATAAGAGATGAAACCATAGATACATTTGTCCAGGATTGCATTAGCCTATTCACAAGAGAGGAGGACAGTATTTAACTAATGTGATTTTTTTTGAGACGTCTCTTCACTCGAGGGGTATCATAAATCCACGACTTTGGCAGCTTAGATGGGGAGTGAGCGCCACTTGGCAGTGTGTGAATCATATAATCCATAAAATGCTGTTTGTTACTTTAACTACATTGGAGACACTGGGCTCTAAAAAGAAGGTCACTCCAAGAGAGTAATATGGGGGTTATGTTTCTGGCCTTGACCTTGCTTTAAATTTATACCCGGCCCTTCTCTCCCACAGAGAAACGTCACATGACACATGAGTCCTTAACACGTTCAGGAACAAAGAACCTTTAAGATTATCAAGCATTGTGCAGCATAAAACAACTGCAATGTGCCTGTAAGCTGTCCAAGCACCAGAAAATACCGGCCCATTGTGCATACAGTCAAGCAGGGCATTAAGTTGTCAGGTCCTGCTTGTGCTAAGTACCTGCAGTTCTAAAAAGCAAGTGTTGAGATGGTTCCCTATCGGGCTCTTCATTTTTGCCCTCACCCTGGGCATGAAAAGAATTCCATGTTTTGCACTACCCTCAGTGTTGACTGGTGTAACACTGCAATCAACACTGAGTGTGGTGTAACACTACAGTCAACACTGAGGGGAGTGCAAATTGTTGACTGCATGTACCCTGAGGCAAAGGAGCAAACTTTTCTAGGATGTGATGCTGTGTTTGGCCACATACTTTTCCCTTCCCAACTGATTTTCAGGACCTCCTCTACCATTTATCTCACGTTCCTAGTTTTTCTTTTTGTAGAAAATGAGTTCCAGCCCATTGATTACACTTCATCCAGCCCGAGCCAGAGATTCTGGCCTGAGCCGGAGAGTACGACTTGAACTGGAGAATACGGCTTGAGCTGGAGTTTCCGGCCTGACTCAGACGTAATGATATGACTCATAAATGACCTCTGTGAATACCAAAAGTCACAAAGTTAAACTTTGGTCTAAAATTGCCTTTCTGAATTGGGCACCATGCATGTTGCAATGTGTAGTGCCTGCAAGACTCTGTGTACAGAGGTTTCACAAAACAATGCATGTGTACAACTACCAGGGGTGAAGCGGGTGGTTTGCACATTGGTTCTCGTGCACAGAACAGAAAGTCTCATTTAATGTACCGGAACTGCCACATCAGCTGTGCAAACACTGAGGCTGATTACTGGGTATAACTCCCAGCGAGAAACAGATATGGAGACCAAGGTAACAAACGTAAGTATGACGGATTCGTTTTTGAAACAAGGAAACATCAAAAGTTACAGCGCGTGATAAGGGGAACATAGGTGACCCAGCCACAGTGTTGAAACCTTTGCACCAAGTTCTCTGTGTGTCACTACTGCAGGGGACCTGTCTGAGGCATTCAAGACTACTTTTCTGTTCCAAATTGCTTGTCCCTTTAGGAGACTGTTTGGATAACAGGGTGGAATGAGCAATAAAAATAGACAGAATGTGGGGTTAAAGGCAGCCTTTTACATTCAATGCCTTTTGAGACGCAGTAAGAGCTATATAAATACAATCACAATTTCAATATCTACATAAATTACAAGCAATGATAAAATACATTAAAGCTAACAACTGGCAAAGCTAATCAGGATGCTCTTCACGGAAAGTGTTTGGTAATCGTTAGGAGATCCTGGGTGTGCTGCCCAAAGGTGTGCTAGAAATAATCACACAACAATAAGGAAGCCGTTAGTAGAGCGACTTTTCCAAACAGGCTGCATTTGGAGAGTAAATTGGATCAAAGAAGAGAGCTAAGAAAATCAGTCGGGGTACTGCTTGTGAACAGAATTGCATTGTAAGTGGTGCATTTAAAAGGAATGCACATCAAGAAATCCTAGGTGCACCTACATCTTTATTATGTGAACTAAAAAAGCAAGACAACCTACAGCAATGTTATCATGACAAAAACTAAAACAAATAAATGTGCATGGACTGTTAGTTAATACCACTGGCTCTTTAACCCATTGCATACGCGCATCGGCCAACGGCCTCCGCGAGCACTACCTCGGCAGTGCTGCGCACGTCCATTGGCCGACACGGCTCCGCCCACTCAATAGAACTCCCTCATCGCGGGAGAATTTGCGCCTGGTTACAGGCAATGGCATACAAACAGCTACAAACAGTGTTTCCTAAACAAATAAGCTATACATCAGAAATTAAAATATTAGTCAGCAAATTAAGTACTTCAAGGAACTCATATTGGATATCAATTACAGCTTTCATATCATGTCGTATATGCTGTCTAACAATAATGGACAAAAATGGAAACATTATTCAGAAGATGCTACTGCCATAATAAGCAGTCTGTTCAAAGACAAAGCATGAAAAATTCTGGTGGTGGCTGGCAATGTTTGAAGTTGTGGGTGTTAGAACTTGAAAGATGGTGCATTACCTGTCAAACAAAAATTGAGAGGTGTTCCTCTCAATGTTAGAGATGAATTAAAATAAATGTTGAATGATCTCCTTAAAGAGAACATTATTGAACCTATTGAATCTTCGGAATGGGTGTCCCCTATTGTTCTGGTGCGAAAAACCAGATCAAACATTACGCGTATGCATTGATTTGAGAGCACTGAATGCTAATATCATAATTGATTGTCACCCACTTCCAAACATTAATGAGCTTGTTTCCCTTTTTGATGGTGCACAGATATTTTCCACCCTTGATCTTAGATCAGCGTACCATCAAATCGAACTAACTGAGGAGTCAAAGAAGTACACTGCGTTCATCACACCCATGGGTCTTTTTCAATATAAAAGGATGCCATTTGGACTGGCGTCAGCTGCCTCTGTTTTTCAGAGGGTGATGTTCCATATTTTTAGAGATTTGGATTCATTTGTCAAATGCTTCCAAGATGATATTTTAGTGTTTTCAAAAAATGTACATGAACATGTATCACATTTGGATCAGGTTTGCAAAAGACTGGAGAATAGTGGTCTTACTTTAAAGGCACATAAATGTAATTTGTTTTGTAAATCTGTTGAGTACTTGGGGCACACGTTATCAGGTGAAGGTTTGATTCCCAAAAAGTCTAATGTGGATGCCATTCTTAAAGCCCCAGCTCCAGCCAACAAGGAGCAGCTTTTGTCCTTTTCAGGAATGTGCGAATACTATAGTAAATTTGTAGAAAACTTGCAACGAAAATGGAACCATTAAGGAAACTTTTGAGGCACAATGCTATTTTTGATTGGAAAGGTGAACAAGACAGAGCTTTCATGGACATTAAAAGTGATATTGTGAATGCTCCTACCTTGAAACCATTCAGAATGGGTTATAAATGTATTATAACAACTGATGCCAGTTTATATGGGCTTGGTTCTGTTCTTTCCCAAAGAGATAGTAATGCTGAGTGGAATGTTTCTTTTGCTTCTAGGACACTAAATGAAACCGAGCGCAGGTATGCGGTTATTGAGAGAGAGTTGCTTGTGTGTGTGTGGGCAGTGGAACATTTTAGGATTTATGTGTGGGGAAGTAGTTTTATTCTTAGGACAGACCATAAACCTCTAATACACATATTGTCAGTTGGTGGAGGTTAGAACTCCATAGCGAGGATTGCACGTCTTGCATCTAAATTGCAGGAGTACAATTTTTCGGTTGAGTTTATCTCTGGGGAAAAAAATGTGACTGCGGATTTCTTGTCACGTCTTCCATGTGAAGATAGCAAGGAAAAAGTTAATACTGTCAAAGAGATTGATTTCGTGTTGAAAATGTCTGATGTGCTTCCTGTACAATACCAAGATATCACAGAATTAAAGTGGAAAGCGTCTCAGGAGGCGGATAATTTGTATCTTTGGCTAAAGAGGTATGTGCTGGAAGGCTGGCCTAGCAAAAACAGTATTAGATCAGAATTATTACCTTTTTTCAATGTGGCTGGCGAATTGGTGTGTGAAGGTGATTTTTTGTTCAAGTCAGGGAAGTGCATTCCACCTTATGGTGTGCGAGAGTTGATTTTGAAATTGGCACACAAGACACATCCTGGGATATCATCAATGAAACAGTTGATTCAAGTGTATTTTTGGTGGCCAGGAATGGACAGATTTATTGATCGCACTGTCAGGGAGTGTAATGTTTGTTGGGAAAGTGATAAGATGCTGAAGGTTCATGTTCCGCCACTTAAGACTTTCAAATGGCCCCAGTTTCCGTGGAAAAAAATTGCCTTTGATATTTCTGGTCCTTTTGCTATTTTACCTGAAACTGCACGTTTTGCTCTGGTCATCATTGACTATCATTCGAAATGTAATTACAAACAACAAAAGAGTGCCCACACAGGGGTAGTAGTGTCCAGCACAGAGACAGAAAAGTCAAATCAACCTGAATAGGAATTTCCCAGGGATTTCTTGTAAGCCCTCACTCACCACCCTGGGTGGTGACATGCTTCATCATTGGGCCCACCAGGAGAAACCGAATGCCTCCCTGGTGTGCTGCGACGCCAGGTTACTGCGGAGCGGGATTTTTTTGTGACAAAGTGTGCAAAAAAGTGAGTCTAAAAAATACCAACAGCTTTACCAAACAAAAAACTTTATTCCGTGGTTAGCTGGGTATTGGTTAAAAGTATGTGTAGGGAAATATACCAACTAATGTGTTGGGTGTTTTCCCCTTTTAAATTACAACGGGGTCAACATGTTTCTGCCCTTTAGGTGTATGGATATTACTGGGCATTCGTCAGGACCATGTAATTGTGTACCTCGGTGGTGTAGGCGCGCTAAGGCCCACCCTAGCCAGAGGACGTGAAAGTTAAAAGACAGAATTATGTGTCAAAAAAAGGGGTGCAAAAAGAAGAACAAACCAGAAAAAAGGGGTTCGAACAAAATGAGTGAACCTGTGGTCTGAAAGAAATGACAAACACACATGGAAAGACAATACAAACAATGTTAATGAATGGACTGGAGCGTCTTTTTGCTAACACTGATATCGAAGTTCTGTGCTTGGACTAAGGTGGAAAGAAATGTGCCCAGGGTGAAAAATAGAGATATTTTAAGCCTGAAGCTGTGACGGCCAGGCTGTCTCAGGGCATACAGGTTATGAGCAAAAAGGACGATCGCAAAACATACATCATGCCATTCGTGCTGGTGCGATCAATGCGCCCAAATGTAGAGCTGGTGACTATGTTGGACCCTAGCGGTTCAACCAATTATTACAAATAACTTAAAAAGAATAAAAAGAATAAAAATGGCGAGTTTCTCACTTGTGTATTAAAAGATCCACACTTCATGGGCCTCGGGAGGGGGGTGGTGGCGACAATGGCACACCCTACAAAAGTGAATAAAGGGACACAACAACTACTTAACGATTGAAGTGATATTGGGATTACTTAGCTTGGTGTGGGGCAGGGATGTGCCCGATGGTTATAGCAGAGAGATTCTTACGCCCGCAACGCCAAACACCCGCTAGGCACCTAACGCTTTCCTCGAACTGGACCCCGTGGATGGGTGTCCGGAGATCGAATGGCATTGATATACTCTCTCCGAGGTAAAGCGCGCGGTGATGGGCGTCGCTTCCAGGGGAGGTGGGCGTGCCTGGTGGTGTGTGTATACCCAATCGCAGTAGCGGACAAAAGCGCGGCTTGGAATGCAAGCCCTCGCATTGTTGTGATGAAAGAAATGACACATGCGCCTCAGTAGCCCAACGGGGTTGTGGATCAGACCGAGGCTAGTGATACAAACACTTGCGTTGTCATGGTGAGTGATTAGTTCATTTCTTACGGTGACATGGGGCTCGTTCGTCAGAAGACGAAGAGTCTTTGGAATCCGAAGGTCAGGTGGATGATTATATTTCGATTCTAAACAGACAGAGCAGGAGAAACCGATTAGGAGCAGAGAGGTCAGAACTCTGATGGCAGGAAGTCGTAAAGTACACAACAGTGAAATTGAGCAGAGGATTATCAAGACTGAGGCAGGCTTATCGCTTGAGAACAGAGGACCAGTGGATCTGGTCATTAAGCCCATTAATGTGGGTACCCAGTCTATAAACCCAACGTTGCTCTTTTTCGAAGAGGATATTGGTGGTATTTCTCTCCGAGGTGACTTGCTCGATTATTGTCCACCTTAGATCATTGGGCGTATGGTGTTGTTGGAGAAAATGTTCACTCATTTTGGTTGCTGACTTTTGACACCTGATGTTGCTGCGGTGCTCGCAAATCCTTTGTTTAATTTTGCGAGTTGTCATCCCGATATACCTTTTCTGACACGGACACGTTACCATGTAGACGACATTGGTCGAATTACAATTAGTGTGACTCTTCTGTGTCCATATCTTTCCTGGTTCGAGTGAAAGTTGTTTAGTATGTTGGCACAGGGGAAGTGTCCTGTCACTGGGGGCAAGCCCCATGCCTCTGTGATCGACCTTATAGTACCAGAGGAAGAGGTGTCAACCAAGGAGTCTTTTAAGCTCGTGCCTTTTTTGAAAGAAAAAAGAGGTTTTTCCCAGGTTCTTTTGTTGCAGCAACAGCAAAAAAGGCACGAGCTTAAAAGACTCCTTGATTCACACACGCCCGAAGGTTGACACCTCTTCCTCCGGTACTATAAGGTCGATCACAGAGGCATGGGGCTTGCCCCCAGTGACAGGACACTTCCCCTGTGCCAACTGCAGCGTATGCCATCTTACAACGCATACTAAACAACTTTCACTCGAACCAGGAAAGATATGGACACAGAAGAGTCACACTAATTGTAATTCGACCAATGTTGTCTACATGGTAACGTGTCCGTGTCAGAAAAGGTATATCGGGATGACAACTCGCAAAATTAAACAAAGGATTTGCGAGCACCGCAGCAACATCAGGTGTCAAAAGTCAGCAACCAAAATGAGTGAACATTTTCTCCAACAACACCATACGCCCAATGATCTAAGGTGGACAATAATCGAGCAAGTCACCTCGGAGAGAAATACCACCAATATCCTCTTCGAAAAAGAGCAACGTTGGGTTTATAGACTGGGTACCCACATTAATGGGCTTAATGACCAGATCCCCTGGTCCTCTGTTCTCAAGCGATAAGCCTGCCTCAGTCTTGATAATCCTCTGCTCAATTTCACTTTTGTGTACTTTACGACTTCCTGCCATCAGAGTTCTGACCTCTCTGCTCCTAATCGGTTTCTCCTGCTCTGTCTGTTTAGAATCGAAATATAATCATCCACCTGACCTTCCGATTCCAAAGACTCTTCGTCTTCTGACGAACGAGCCCCCTGTCACCGTAAGAAATGAACTAATCACTCACCATGACTACGCAAGTGTTTGTATCACTAGCCTCGGTCTGATCCACAACCCCGTTGGGCTACTGAGGCGCATGTGTCATTTCTTTTACCACAACAACGTGAGGGCGTTGCATTCCAAGCCTCGCTTTTGTCCGCTACTGCGATTGGGTATACACACACCACCAGGCACGCCCACCTCCCCTGGAAGCGACGCCCATCACCGCGCGCTTTACCTCGGAGAGAGTATATCAATGCCATTCGATCTCCGGACATCCATCCACGGGGTCCGGTTCGAGGAGAGCGTTAGGTGCCTAGCGGGTGTTTGGCGTTGCGGGCGTAAGAATCTCTCTGCTATAACCATCGGGCACATCCCTGCCCCACACCAAGCTAAGTAATCCCAATATCACTTCAATCGTTAAGTAGTTGTTGTGTCCCTTTATTCACTTTTGTAGGGTGTGCCATTGTCGCCACCACCCGCCTCCCGAGACCCATGAAGTGTGGATCTTTTAATACACAAGTGAAAAACTCGCCATTTTTATTCTTTTTATTCTTTTTAAGTTATTTGTAATAATTGGTTGAACCGCTAGGGTCCAACATAGTCACCAGCCCTACATTTGGGCGCATTGATCGCACCAGCACGAATGGCATGATGTCTGTTTTGCGATCGTCCTTTTTGCTCATAACCTGTATGCCCTGAGACAGCCTGGCTGTCACCGCTTCAGGCTGAAAATATCTCTATTTTTCACCCTGGGCACATTTCTTTCCACCTTAGTCCAAGCACAGAACTTCGATATCAGTGTTAGCAAAAAGACGCTCCAGTCCATTCATTAACATTGTTTGTATTGTTTTTCCATGTGTGTTTGTCATTTCTTTCAGACCACAGGTTCACTAATTTTGTTCGAACCCCTTTTTTCTGGTTTGTTCTTCTTTTTGCACCCCTTTTTTTGACACATAATTCTGTCTTTTAACTTTCACGTCCTCTGGCTAGGGTGGGCCTTAGCGCGCCTACACCACCGAGGTACACAATTACATGGTCCTGACGAATGCCCAGTAATATCCATACACCTAAAGGGCAGAAACATGTTGACCCCGTTGTAATTTAAAAGGGGAAAACACCCAACACATTAGTTGGTATATTTCCCTACACATACTTTTAACCAATACCCAGCTAACCACGGAATAAAGTTTTTTGTTTGGTAAAGCTGTTGGTATTTTTTAGACTCACTTTTTTGCACACTTTGTCACAAAAAAATCCCGCTCCGCAGTAACCTTGCGTCGCAGCACACCAGGGAGGCATTCGGTTTCTCCTGGTGGGCCCAATGATGAAGCATGTCACCACCCAGGGTGGTGAGTGAGAGCTTACAAGAAATCCCTGGGAAATTCCTATTCAGGTTGATTTGACTTTTCTGTCTCTGTGCTGGACACTACTACCCCTGTGTGGGCACTCTTTTGTTGTTTGTAATTACTTCCCGGGGGACCGAGAGTGCCCCTTCCCTCTCTCTCTCGTTGTTGTTATTTATCATTCGAAATGGCCAGAAGTTAAGTTTGTAGCTAAGGCTACTACAAATGCAGTCATTAGTTTTTTCAGAGAAGTTTTTGCACGAGAAGGATGTCCTGCTACTTTAATTTCTGACAATGGGGTGCAATTAGTTTCTGATGAGATGGAGAATTTCTTGAAGAGTTGTCAGATTAAACATATTGCATGTCGCTTTATGAACCTCATGAGAATGGACAGGTTGAGCGCTTTAACCGGGTGTTGAAAGGTTTTGTAACTGATGCTGTCAAGAGTAAAGGAGATTGGTTGAATGTGGTTAGAGAAAAGTTATGGGCTTAAAGAATTACTCCACATGCCACAACGTAGGTCAGTCCTTTTAAATTATTTAAAGGAAGAGACCCAGTTTCCGATATATATGTCCATGGTGGTTCAGGGAACAGTGTAAGAATGTTGTGAAGGACGAAGTTAATATTCAAGAAATTGCCAATAGAGTAGTTGGAAAGCAGGATAAAGCCATGTTATGGTACAACAACAAGTGGAACACTAGAGAACACAACTTAGAGGTTGGTGATTGGGTCAGGATCCTAAAACCTGGTTTGATTGGTAAGGGCATGAGTAAATATGGTAGACCCATTCAAATTAAAAGAGTGTTCAAGAATACTGTCGTTACACAAGATGGTAAGGTTTGGAATTCAAAAAGGGTAGCTAAGTGTCCCAGACAAAACACCAAGCTATGTCAAGAAAATTCAATACATGATGACAAACTAATGCAAGAGCCTAAACATGATTCTGTGGCATCTAGAGTCAAAAATGATGTACGGATTAGAAATAAACCTGGTTCTTCACAAGATTTTGTGTAATCTTCCTTCCGTTTATTTTCTGTTTTGTTTCGGTTTTAAAAAGTGGAGTTGTGTTACATTCTGTATTTTATATTAATACACTATTTGTATGTATTGATCTGTGTCTTTAAGGCATGAGAAATGTTATCTTTCTGTATGAGTTCTTCATTCTAAACAGAATTGTGCTAATGTAGCATTCTGTACCTGGAAGGCAGTTGTATCCTATTTCATCATTGACAGGAGCTTTGCTGTGCTGTATCTTCAATAAACTACATGAAAACCTTATTTTGGACTGATTCTTACACATCCTTGGGGTGGTTCTCCCCCTAACATTTTGTCTTCAACCTTCCTGTTTTACTGACTTAGTTTTCGCTGACTTTAGAACCATGCACACTTTACCAGTGCTAACCAGTGAGGAAGTGCTTGTTCTCTCTCTTTTAAATATGGTAGAATTGTTATATTTAATACACTTGTTTGTAGTGTCTTGCGAACCAGAAATGATGGAACCCTTTTAGCTCCGTAGAACTGTGACATAAGTGTTATTGTGGAATGCACAGAAGGCTGGTTTAGAGTGTTGAGTTCAGAATTGCATGCAGAAGAATACAGATGTGTATTACTAAGCTTTGTGTGTGGTGTGGGCCTTCGCGGGTATCCAGGCTAAGGAGGGCACCACAACTTCCGATGAATTAGGGGATAAGTAACCCGAAAATCAACAATGGTCTCCTAGAGAGTTTGCCGTGGTCCAAGCAAACTGCTTGTGCATGCCATGTGTGTCGCAGTCTAAATGAAGAACCAATGCTTAATGCATGTGGAGTCAAAGAGCAACTCCAGCCACCTTCAAGAAGTAAAAGAATTATTAAAGTATTGCAAAGAAACCTTTGTATTGATGACTGAGAACCTCCTAGTCAGATCATATGTAAAGGTATCAGCTGCTACGCAAAATACAGTCCCTATGTAATCGGAGAGTGAACGCTAAAGGCAGATACAACCAGGTTTTCAAACAGCAGTGATAGATAATCACAAAGTGCAAGATAATGCTACAATTAGAAAGTAGTGAAGACATAAAGACACCTGTGGATAAAACAATTATTTACTCACCGGTACCTGAGTAAAGTGTGCTGGTACGACCTCAGCGCCAGGCGTCACAACCCAGGTCAAGCACAGGGGTTGTGTTTGACAGGTGTGCTTCCATCTCCACAGTCTCTGAATATCTTCGGAATAGTGAAACGTTTTAGATGGCAGAGAAGGAAGTCACGTCCCAAGCTTTCATTAAAGATAATCCTGAGACCAGCATGACACAAGGCCTTGTTATTGAGTCACATAAACCAAGCCACAAAGATCCACATGCAGTGTCAGTAAGTTCTACGCTGGTCTACAATGCTGCCGTTTTCCTGAAACCACCACCACCATTTGATACTGCCAAATAGCAAAATATTGGTGACAGATGGACTGCTCAGATAGAGGTATTTGATGATTTCATTGATGCACTTGAAGAGACCGATAACAAAATGATTGTCAATCAAGTATCCCAAAAATCCTGCCGGTGAAAGTGTAAAAGAAGTCATGAAGAGAATGCCACAAACAGATTAAGAAGTCACATATCGTCAGATTAAAGAAGTGTTTAATCTCAAATTTAAACCAATGCCAAATGTTAATTACGAAAGAGGTTTTACATCTTCACCGGTAACGGCAGAAAGCTGGTGAAACCATTGATGAATTGTGTAAAGATTTGACACACTCATCATACGTTGTAAGTTCAATCAATTTAATGATGAAGAAGCTTTGCATAAGAGAGTTATTGATGGATGCTTGTTAGATTCATTCAGACAATGAATGCAGAGAGAAACTCTTAGTCTGGACTGAGTGTTACTAGCTTCCAGAGCTGAAGAGCGTGATGACAGAAGGTGCCCAGAATGAATCAGTCATGTGTGTGAAAGTAAGCTGAAGCCAAAGATTGAAGACACAAGATGATATCTGCCCGTAAAAAGAAGTTGTGTTTTAGATGTGGATTTCGTTTCCACACAAAGGTAAATGTCCCGCTCTCTGACAGATTTATAAAGGCTGTGGAAAGGAGAACCGTTTTGTGACATTTTGCAGAGCAAAGAGAAACACAAGTGTGTCACTGTGTGAAAACAAAATGGCTGTTGACATTTTCCAGAAGCAAGATTCAACATGGAGCCACAAGCGCAAGATCATTTGAGGCAAAGTGACACAGAACAACGTCAGTCATCATCTAAATCATCGTCAAACAGTTCTTCTGTATCAATGTTAAATGTGATTGAAAACGATTATTGTCCCATATTGATGATTACCTCAGAAAAGCATGCACATATTGAGCTGGCTGCTTGTGAAAAAAAAGATCCACATGCCAAAGCACTAAAGTTATTAATTCATTATCCTAAAATTATGTTAAAAGTAAATGGTGTTCAATAGCTTTCCTTATCAACAGTGGTGCATCAATAAACATTATGCTTGAGGAGAAATACAACAAATTATCTCTATTACCGTAACTTAAGCCATTAAAATTGGAAGTGTATGCATGGGCTGCATCGACACTCTTAAAATGTCAAGTTTCATTTGTAGCTACAATGAAACACAAGAAAATGACGGTGCAAGCACCTATCCATGTGCTTCAAGGTGGAACATCCAGTGCCTGTCTACTTAGTTTCAGCATAGCTGCTGATATGGTACAGATTTTTGTTTACATTTCTTTATTGGTATTTTCTTTGCTTTTTTTATGCTTAAACAGAGTTTTCATCTTGTACATTCACAACATCCAAATATTAGTATCATATATGCAATGCATAAAACAACGGTATACTTCCTGTTTTTGTACATATTATTATTGGTGATGGCATTGCATTCGCTAAAGACACGACTTACATCTCTGCTAGATATACAGACTGGAATTTCAGTTTTCCATCACTCACACTGCTTCTCCTACATGATTTGGAATATATGATCATTCCTAACCATAACTGACACTCTACCCATTGGACTAAATACACACTGAAATCTTCCTATGCATCTATGACACAACATATAATTGCTGCTTCTCAAAATCAAACATCACATTACTACATAAAAGGAATAACATTTCCGTCCAGTGGCATTTTATAGACAGAAAGCACTAATATGTCCAATAAAGATTAATATCTTAAACTATACAAACCAAACTAACACTTATATCAACTAATGACTAAATAACGAAAAGGAGAGGAGTGTAAAGGGGGGGAAATAGTGTCTCTGGGCTGGGTGCATGGAGATATTGTTGGACCAATTTCTCACAGGATAATGGAGAAGAACGTGTATCCAAGTGTGGTTACCTTTCAGGAGAGTGGTCCCCAGTTTCTAGCGAGGCAGCTAGGGAATGCACATCTTTCCGTATTCTGAACCATAGGTGTGGGAACCAATTTTATGGTGCATTCACTGACAAGTGACCAAGGTGCCATCAGCGGCGACGGCAATACTAGCATGTGGTGTGGCGAGGAGTACGTCCCAATCTTGCGCAATAGGGAATTTCCGGAGCACTGCTGTCTCTTCCCTATGCTGCACCATACTTTCCGCTTGTGCCCACGTCAGAAAGGAGCGCTGCCAGTTCGATGTTACTGGAGGATTCGTGTTTTTCCAGTTCTTGGTGATGAGGTGCTTTGCAGTAATTAAGCCCAACTCATGAAATATCGAGGCAACTTTGTTTGTTTTAGATCTAGCATGTAGCCCCAGGAGGCAGGTTTCCCATGACACTGGCAGCTGCATGCCTGTACAGGAGTTCAGAGTCATGACTACTTCCTGCCAGTAATGCTGAGGAGATGTGCAAGCCCACAGCATGTGGAGCAGATTTGCGCCTAGTTGTTGACAGCGTACGCATGCAGAGGTGGCAGAATTAAAATATCTGTTTATCATGTCCGGTGAGAGGTAAACTCTTTGTATGATATGTGTTTGTATGAGCCTAAATCTAGAATTTCTTGGTATATTCCTGGCTCCTGACAATATGGCATCCCACTCATTCTCTATCCAAGGCCGGCCCTTGTCTACCTCCCATCGTACTCTGAGGCGCTGCATCGTTCTCATTGCGTGTGTGAGCATCGCCTCCACTAGCCAGTGTACTACGTGCGACCCCGCCCCCATAACATGTAGATATTGCAACACTAGATGTGTCAGCGGTTCAGTTGTCAGATCTCCCCAACAGTTGACAGAGCCTTCAAAAGAGAGGTATGTAATAGGAATTGGCCTGCTGGCAACCCAGCCTCTTCATCCAACTCCTCATATGTTAACAGCACACCGTCCCTATACAGATCACCCAAAGTGTGTAAGCCTGCCGCATGCCAGGCTATCAATTCTGCCTCTGATGTGCCTAACCTCCCTCTTGAGGTCCCCAGTAATGGCAAGATTGGGGTGTAGGGAGTTCGTTGTACGAGTAAGATATAAACACAGTTTGTATCATTTATAGGCCAGACCCAGACAGGATTATGTGGGTCTCAGGAGTTTAGCATTGGGGTGAAACAAATGGCATATTTGAGAGTGTGTCCAGGGCCGCTGCATCGTTGCAGTGTCCTCCAATTATCTACTGTCCAACCATTTCGTGACCCACTGCACTGCTGATATGGTACTGATATCTGTGAATTACAACATGAATGCTCACCAAAAAATAGTCAGTCAGTACCTTTTGTTATTTCTGGTTTGGGAAAACTTAAGACTATGATGTTAAGTTACACATTAATGAGGATGTCTGTCCTCTTGCTCAAAGACATAGATGAATTGCTTTTCATTTGCAACAAGCTATTGAGAAAGAATTTGAATGATTACTTAAGCATGAGCATTCCACTGGTCCAACGCATGGGTGTCCCCTATGGTAGTAGTTTCCAAAGAGGACAGTGAAGGAGCTGTACTCATATGCGTTGACATGCGTCAAGCTAACAAGGCAATTGAATGAGAACGACTTCCAGGTCCACACATTGCTTATATATTAACACAATTAAATGATGCAAAAATCTTCTGTCATCTTAATATAAATAAAGGATATAATCAGTTAGAAATTGAAGAAGATTGCAGGTACATTACAAACTTTTTCACACATGTTTGTCTGTATCTTACAAAACACTAAGTTTTGGCATGTCATTTGCTTCATAACTGTTTCAGGACCTCATTTGATGCATCATACAGCCTGTCTTGAATGTGTTTCAAGTAGAATGATGATATATTGGTTTACAGAGCTACCAAAAAGGACATGATAAATCTCTTACACAAGTATGTAGTTTACTTGTCAAAGCGGGTATGAATTTGAGTGCAGACAAGAGAGAGTTCCTTAAGACAAAGCTAAAACTCTTTGGCCATATCTTTTATGATGGGGGTATGACACCAGATCCTGCTAACGTGCAAGTGCAGGCAATTGCTCATCCCAGCAAGATGTTTCGAAGGTGTGCTCACTTCTTTGCATGGCCAGTTACTGTTCCACATGCATACAAGACTTTGTCACTATAAATATTCCGCAGAGAGTCTTTACGAGAAAGAATTGAAGGACTGGGTTTATCTAAGACCCAGCGGTGCCAGGGATAGCCCCTGAAACCTTCGTGGGTTACCTGTTCCGGCGTACAAATGACAGAGACACGGGATACTTCCTTCGGCGTCAAAAGATTTCGAGGTTTATTTACTACAGGGAACACAGAAGTCACAAGAAGTACATAGCATGTAGGTTCAAGGAGACTGCTTCAAATCATATCTGTGGATCGCTTCTTTTATACAGTTTTTCGTCATACGACAACATGGCAAACAAAAGGTTACAACCCAGTTCCCACAGTAAATTTCATAGGGGGTCGCTTTCATGTATTAAGGGTCCCGGAGCATAATTACAGTAGCATTGCTGGTTCCCAACTGTAAAAGTACATCTTCTCACCATTAGTGCATTCCATTCCGGCAGTAAACGAATCAAGGAAGAGTCAGAAACAGGTGCAGAGGAAGACGAGGATAGCGAACAGATTGAAAAGAGTGTAAGGGGGTGCTATCAGAAACATGATTGCAGGGATCAAAGGAGGCGCGCCTAATGAATGCACAACTGAGACAATAGACCGGCACGGCAAGATGAGCCTCGAGCAGGGCCATCTGCCTTGCAGTGTCATCTCCCTCGTCATAAAGACACCCCCAAAGGAACACGTGTCTTCCGAAAAAGTTTGGGAATCCCAGGGTCGCGAAGCGGACAGTGTCCGTTCGCTGACTACTTGAGGGCAAGAGACAAAATGGATGCCGTATCTAAAATGGAGCCCGTGGGTTCAGATAAAGAAACCCACGTAACAGACGAACGATTTAGATTAGCACAGCGAAAACGCGTACACCCACTAAACTCGTCATTTGCGGTTCATAGATACCAGACTCGACCATATTCGGGCGAGTCGAAAACACCACTTACGATTATCACGGAACCTCAGACGCTCCTTTTGCCCTCATGTAGGCAAGCACTAGTCGGAATCAGAATCGATCTCGATATTCATCAGACCATCCAGATGTTGCTGCAACATTATTCTATCCATCAGTGCTTCCTTGGTAACAGGTGGCCGTCTTATACACGTCGTAGCACAGAGGCCACATAAGGCAGGACCACACTGCACACAAAGACAACACGTGAACAGAAATGCTACAACAACCCCAATGATCATCAGAATTTTCCAACCCCACGTCGACATCAGGCCCCAAAACCACCCTAGTAGCGTCCAATCCCCTACGTCCACTTGTATGGACTCGGAGATCTTATGCAACTTCGAGATGGCTTGATAGACAGTTGGAGCGTTGTCAGGAATGAAAATGCAGCAACTCGAATGGATCACCTTACATGCTCCACCTCTATCCGCAAGAACAACGTCTAAAACCATACGATTTTGTAACGTCATAAGCCTATCCGCCTGAAGCTCTGCTGTAAGATTACCAAGGGCACTTGCAGTGATATTAGCGGTCGATTCCACCACTCGAGTCAACTGTCTCAGGTTCCTACTATTGATCATAGGTCCCCAAAACGGCAAGAAACCCTTAAAGAAGTCTCCTGCTTCTTGACCGGCAGTGTCCTCTTCGCTAATCACGCCTCTCACAACTCTGGTCTTGTGATAATCCGACCCAACAGTAAAGGTCGGCGGTAACAGATTCGCAATATAACAGGTGCCTGAAAAGTCACAAGGCAACCATGTATATGTGCGATCGTAACAGACAAAGTATGTACCCTTGGCAGTCAAAAGAACAGGGGAAGAGGCCATCGGTAAAACATACGTTTCAGTACAGGCACTCCTCCCGAGCTGAGCTCGCGGACTTCGGCCAAGACCTTTCAGACAGAAATTACCGAGATGGGGTACGATCCAGATCGGAGACGAGCTTTTAAGCTGCCGATCACCCACTGACATGCTATACTCAGCCTCACTCAGATCTCTGTATGCTCTCACCTCTTCCTCTGGGATAAGCGATGCGTCGAAGATATCCCTATCTAAATCGGCAATCGCTCTTGCCAAAAGCTTGTGGTACGGGCCAGGACCATGATCTGCAGTGCGTGGCTCTCGATGGGGGTAGGAATCTAGTGCGCTACGAAACATAGTTTGAAATGCTCGAGCTGAACCCTGGGAACTGTAAGGAAGGACCAAGTACGGGATTCCCCTATCTGTGGTATGTGGCATTAACCCACACACCCAACAGTTGGTAGTGTTCATCACCAACTGATGTTGATGAAGAAGCTGGACAAAGGAGTTATTCATGAATTCCGCACGTCTAACCTGCTCGTGTTGGGGTAAGATGTGAAAGGAATGAGGAGAAACAGTGGAAGTAGGTTTAGGTTCAGAGGAAAGGGTAGGTGAAGCAGAAGGCAAGAATGATTGTATCGCATAGTATACTCCACCCACCAGCAACGAAGAAACAGTTAGGAACAGTAGGAACACCTGAAACATAAAACATTTGGTTCGTACAACCCTATGCAGTTCGAATCTTTGCGCTTGAGTCTTCTCCACTTCCGACAACCTTGAGAAAGCCATCCTCTAAAACCGTCCGCAACGTTCTTGACGCACTTCGTTCTGTGTAGTAATGGTCAATCCCCAGGAATTCCTAGGAATCAACAGCCTCCGACCTAGTGTCAGGACCTACTAAATAGAAGGAAGTACCCGCACGGCCCTACGGTCAACCCGGATGTAAGGTTCTTTTGATCTAACAATATATACAAAATCTCCTAGCTGTGGAAAAACACACATGTGTGGAAAAGAACTCAGAATTTGATAAGAACCACAGTTGTTCAAAAAAAAATGTTCAGAGTGATAATGGGGGTAACGTGAATTTCAAAAAGGAGAAAGCAAAAATAATTTTATTTGTCTCTAGTATTGGAACAAAGAAAATATCTGCTTCTTCCAGGACAAGTCTGCTCTTCAAACAATGGGTCGGATTGTGGAGCAGAGTCCTGTCGGTCAAACGTTAATTCAGATCTTGAATTCTCCAATGGCAAAGGTTCAACAAAGTTATCTGGGTGCACTGCAGTATCTCCCATAGGCTGAGCGTCACTGAACGGCACAAAATTCGGCAAAGCTTCTGTTTCTGTTGCAGCGATGCCAGTCCTCACCCACGAGTCCGCTGGTAAAGGTATTGGTATTTTGGTGTGGGTGGCGTGCACCCAATGCTTACGGCCCTCCAAACGAACAGCGGTCCTTGTGGCGAGTAGGACTTGGAAGGGTCCAATAAACCTCGGCTCAAGGTTTCGCTTCCGGCCAAAGTTTCTGGTAACCACCCAGTCTCTGGGTTGGAGCTGGTGGCCTGGACCCTCCGTCTGCGCCGGCAGTGCTTCAAAAACCTGTTTATGAATTAACCTCAGTTTAGCAGTCAGATCATGAAGGTAATCAATTAGCATTGGATATTCAAGATTTGTGAATGCACTGGGTCTAGGAACCCCCCAAATATTTGCAGGACGGCCGAACACAATCTCATATGGGCTGAGCCCTACTCGAGAGTGTACAGTCGCCCTAGTTGACAAAAGAGCCAGAGGCAAAGCATCGGGCGACGAGAGACCAGTCGTAGCCTGAATCTTTGCGAGTTTTAGTTTCAGAGTACCATTGTACCCCTCAACCAAACCTGCTGACTGGGGATGATTGTCGCTGTGGAATTTTTGTGTCATTCCAAGGCCCTTACACACACTCTTCATCACACTCCCCACAAACTCACTTCCGTTATCAAACCATACAATCCGTGGCATTCCATTCCGAGGAAAGTATTTCTTCAGTAGGACTTTCGCTGTGGACAGGGCAGTATTGTCTTTGAGAGGGTAGGCTTCGATCCATCGGGAGAATGCGCAAACCACAACTATGACGTACTTCAGGTTATTACATCGCTCCATATGGATAAAGTCCAGCTGGATTACCTCAAAGGGACATGTAGGAGGAGCGAAATGGCCAGGGGGTGTAGGAGTACCCTTGCCAGGATTGTACATCATACATACCATGCAATTCTTGACCAATCTCTCAGCACATTTAGCAATACCATCATTCTTCTATACAGGGGACAACAACTTGCAGATACCCTTCGCGCTAATGTGTGACAAACCGTGTGCCATGGTCACAACAGCTAGCACATATGCATCCGGCAACATCCATCTTTGATTCTTTGACAAATCAATCCAACATCCATTCGCATCCAACTTTCCTGTACTTTCCTTCCACTTGGTCTTTTCAGTTTCGGTGGCCTCATTCTGAATCGCTTTCACACTTTCAACAGTATCCTCACACATACCAGTTTCTGCAGGCCACCTTACCGAACTCGTCACATACATTCTAGTTGCAAGGTTTCTAGCAGTCTCTTTAGCAATCTCATCCGCAAACGCATTACCACGACCAACATCATCCGTCACCTTACGGTGCGTACTACATTTAATAATCGCCACCTGCTTAGGCAATGTGAGTGCGTCCAAAAGATCATTCACAAGCTGTCCGTGTTGGATCTTCGTACCATGCGATGTCATAAAACCTCTCTCTCGCCACAATCGTCCAAAGCTATGAGCAACACCAAAAGCGTACTGGCTGTCGGTAAACATATTCACCCGCTTTCCTTTCGACAAAACACACGCTCTCGTCAAGGCAATTAGTTCTGCCGCCTGTGCAGAATTCTGATTCAATCTCGCCGTTTCCACAACCGTGCTTAACGTTACCACAGCATACGCAGTCGTCACATCACCATTCGGCAACTTAAAACACGAACCGTCCACATACAAAGTACCATCGGGGTCTTCCAATGGAGTATTTTTTAGGTCAACACGACCCTTCGTTTCTTCCTCAGTTCGCAGATAACAATCATGTGGTGGTACCTCGTCTGATTCCATATTGGTTGGCAACAACGTCGCCGGGTTCAGGACATTACAGCGCTTTATTTGAATATGACTTGCCAAAAGCGTCAACTCATAACCGGACAACCTTGCGCTCGTCAAGTGTTGAGTTTTCGTACGTTTCAAGAGAGTGTCAACTGCATGCGGAACCATCACCGTAAGCATATTATCCATGAATCAATCCTGCAGATTGTCGGATGGACACCGCAGCTGCCGCTGTTGCTCTTAGACAACTCGGCAATGCTCTAGCTACTGGGTCCAAGGTCGAGGAAAAATATGTGCATGGACGCTGCTTACCACCAAATTGCTGCGTCAAAACACTCAACGCACAACCTTCCCTCTCGAGAACGTATAGTGTGAACGGCTTACTGTAGTCAGGAGTACCTAACACAGGGGCCGAACACAACGCATCACGCAGTTCAGAAAAACTGTTCTGACATTCTTCCATCCACAGCAAAGGAGTTGGAACATCCTTGCACGTGAGGGCTACCAATGGTTTCACTAGCAATGAAAAATTTGGAATCCATTGCCTGCAGTATGACGTGATACCTAGAAAGGCACGCACATCTCTCTGAGTTGTTGGCACAGTCATTCGAGCAATCGCTGAAATTCTCTCTGGGGTCAACCTTCTCCCCTCCTTTGACAATAAGTGACCTAGATAGGTTACTTCTTGGCAACAATATTGCAGTTTAGAAGGTGACATCTTGTGATGTAAGTCACAGAGATGTTGCAACAGAGACACCGTAGCAGTTTTGCAGATATCTTTTGTGTCTGCAGCCACCAACAAGTCGTCGACATATTGGATCAAGGCCGCACCAGCCGGTAACACAAACGCATCAAGTTGACTCTTCAGGGCTTGGCTGTATATTGATGGACTCTCACAATAGCCCTGAGGAGCGCGTTTAAACCTAAAGCTGCGACCACCTAACGAGAAACCGAATAGGTCCCTACTTTCCTCAGCAATCGGAATGCTAAAGAAAGCATTCTTCAGATCGATCACTGAGAACCAAGAAGCAGATGCTGGAATCAGAGCCAGTAAAGCCGTAATGTCAGGCACCACAGGGAACTGAGGGACCACAATTTTGTTCACCTCCCGTAAATCAATGACAAAACGATAAACAGGAGGCTTAGATGGATCAGTGCGTTTCAGAATAGGTAACACAGGACTATTACACACGTTTCCCCGTGTCTCCTCGATAACATCTTTCTCGATCAAATCATAGATGATCGCTAGCAACGCCCGTTCACCATCAAGGGAGATACGATACTGGGGAATACGTGGTAATCGCACATTTGATTTTAATTGGACAACATAAGGGGAGATGTCAAGCAGGCCCACGTCATTGGGACCTGTTGCCCACAAAGATGCAGGAAGAGAACTCAATTCCGGTGGGAGCTTATCAATGGACAAGTACATAGGAGAGATGTTATGTTAATGTTATGTTAAATTAGGACTTATATAGCGCAACGGCTACTCCAAAGGAGTGTCCCGGCGCTTTGAGCTCCAGACCAAAAGGAGGGCAGAAAACATAACAGTAACAAAGAAAGGGGCCACAGAGGGGAGAATTATCCGGCAAATAGCCAAGTTTTCAAGTTTTTCCTGAAGATAAGCAAATTAGAGGTGCTCCGCAGGGACAACGGCAATGAGTTCCAAAGCTTAGGAGCGAGAAAGCTAAAAGACCGGCCGCCTAGCCGAGCCTTTTTGATACGTGGAACCCGAGCCAAGGCCAAAGTTTCTGACCTAAGGGAGCGTGCCGGTCGATAAAAGTCCAGCCTCCTCTGAAGATACTTGGCACCAGTGCCATATAAGGCCTTGTGGGCAAGAGTCATGGTCTTAAACAGTATCCTCTTCCGCACCGGGAGCCAGTGAAGGGATGCAAGAAGATGAGAGGCACTAGTCCGACGATGAAGGCCAAAAATGGCACGCGCAGCAGCGTTCTGGGTGATCTGCAGCAGGCGTTGGAGGAGGTATTCAGGCAGGCCCAGATATAGAGCGTTGGCATAGTCCAATCTGGACCCTATGAGGGCCTGAACGGTAATCCTCCGATGTTGCTCCGAAAGTAAGGGGAAAAACTTGCGCAACATTCTGAGGATCCCGAAACAGGTTCCCGTAAGGGTGGAAACCTGGGATTTGAGCGACAGCTCATTATCGATTTTGACTCCCAGGTTCTTAGCCCACTTAGATGACTGTGTGGGAGGGAACTTGTCAACAGGCCACCAGCCTCGCCAATCTGGTTCAGAGGGGCATCCGAAGAATAGTATCTCGGACTTATCCGAGTTGCACTTGAGGCTGTTTTGTGAAAACCAGCTAAAAACAGCCCCAAGGCACTCGCGGATCCCTTCGCCATCAAACTCTTCACCCTTACGACAGGTGAAGAGGAGCTGAGTGTCGTCAGCATAAGAGACGATCCGGGCCCCATAGGACTCCGCCAATGTCGCCAGAGGGGTCATCAAGATGTTGAAAAGAGTGGGGCTCAGGATAGAGCCCTGAGGCACTCCGACTCCCAATGGCGGCATCTCGGCGGATCCGGGTGGAACCCAGACCGTCTGGCGGCGGCTGGCCAAGAAGGAAGAAAACCAGTTGAGCACCGTCCCCCCAAGCCCGATGTCATGGAGCCTAATGAGGAGATCCTCATGGGGGACGGTGTCAAACGCCGCCGACAGGTCTAGCATGACTAACAGCACCCTGCCTCCCATATCCAGCACCTCTCTAATGATCTCCGAGACTTCCAAGAGCGCCGTCTCGGTGCTTAGGTTGGAACGGAATCCCGATTGGGACTCATGGAGCAGATCATTAGACTCCAGGAAATTGGAGAGCACGCCATGTACGTGCTTTTCCAAGATCTTGGTCAGTGCTGGGAGGAGCGAGATTGGTCTGTAGTTGGAAGGAGCCTCCGGGTCAAGATTAGGTTTCTTGATCAGAGGAATGACCATGGCTTGCTTCCAGGTCGGAGGCAGAAAGCCCTCGCTCAGAGATAGATTAAGGATGGGATTGGCTATAGGATTTATAGCATCTGCCACTCTCGCCAGAAATTTTGCCGGGCATGGATCTAATGGTGAGCCCGACTTAAGGTTCCTCATCAGGGTTAAAGATGTGTCAGCCGAGAGAGGAGGAAAATCGAGCAGGACTGGGCCCGGTGGAGACAGAGGCACTGCCTCAATCGGCCTCACAGACACATTATCCAGGTCTCTCTGCGGAAAGGAGGCCTGGATTTGCCTAATTTTGGTGGTAAAAAAGTTGGCAATAGTGTTGGCCCAGATCTCTGTCGGGGCACTCTGAGTGGAAATAGACCGAGGGCCAGTAAATTCCCGCACGATTGAGAAAATCTCCTTACAGGAGTTGGCAGCATCGTCAATCCTTTTGGCGAGATATCGTTTCTTGCTCTGCAGAACAAGTTCATGGTATGCCTTCATCGTTGTTTTATAACGTTGTTTAGCCTCAGGCTCATACTGGGCTCTCCATGCACACTCTGCCACTTTACAATGCCTGCGGGCAATGGCTAGGTCCTCCGTGAACCAGGGAGCAGAAACCCGTCGAGCAGCGGACCTGGGTGGCTGGAGGGGAGCGAACTCATCGAGTCTGGCGAGGAGCCATGATTGTAAGCTCTCCAGATCTTCCTCCAGATCCCCAGTACAGACCACAGGGTGATCAATTAAGGCATGTGTGAGCATGTCCGAAGTCACCCTGTGCAGTGTCCTGTAGTTGCTTCCCTGCTGTCTCGTGGTTCTGGCAGGGGGGGCCGACATAGAATGTATTTCGAAGTGGGCCAGGAAATGGTCAGACCAAACGATTGGCGAGAGTGTAACATTCATGATAGGTATGGTGGAAAAAACCTGATCAAGTGTGTGGCCTTTATCGTGGGTAGGACCAAAAAGATAAGGGGAGAGGCCCAAGGTAGATGTAAAATCCAACAATTTGATGGCATTTTGGTCATTGTGGTCGTCCATGTGAAAATTAAAGTCGCCTACCAATAAGCACTGCTCCGATCTCAAAACAAGGACCGACATGGCCTGTTGGAGGTCCTCGAAAAAAGAGCCGACAGGGCCCGGGGGTCTGTAAACGATCATACCCTTCAATGCTTGTTGCGGTGATAAAGAGATGGTGAAGGCTAATGAATCGGTCCCTTCGATGGTATGTGTGTGCGTGACCGTGCACGGAAGAGAATTCTTCACAATCAGGGCGACTCCTCCTCCCCTTCCCTTGTCTCTATCCTGACGATAGATGGTGTAGTCAGTGGGAATGGCAGCCACTATGTCCGGATTAGAGGAATCATTGAGCCATGTCTCAGTAAGCATCAGACAGGTGGGACTGATGGTTGACAAAAGATCAAAGATCTCTTGAGTGTGGCGATGCAATGACCTCGTATTAAGGAGTAGACAGAGATGTTTAGAGCTGCTCTCCTTAACAGACAAAGGGGAAGGGAGGGTGCGAACAGGGTGCCAAAGACAGGCAGGGCACTTATGCTTACCCTTATACCGGCTAGGGAAGACTGATAGGCATGAAGTACTGCGATTGCGCAATAACAAGAGCTCCTGAGCGGAATAGCAGCACATAGTGGCCAGAGGTACCTGCCACGCCGAACGCCTCCGGGACGCTGACGGGCGCAGACGGGCAGGACTCTGGCACGACTCCGGCGCAGATCCGGCGCGGCCGCTGAACGCGTCCGCTGCGCGGAGAAAGAGGTGAGCTTTTTATAGCGCTGCTAGAGCGCGCGTGTGGAAGTCCTACCCCCAAGATGGCTGCCAAGATGAGATCCCAGCCCTCGGCGTCAATACTCAGCCGAGGGCGGTCTCAGAGTCCCAGGCAAGGAAGGGGGGGGAAGCAAAGCGCTTACAAGCGCTGGGAGATCGAAAAATAAGCAGCGCTGTGCTCCTGCACGCTTTAAACACAAGCGCGAGCACAACTGCAGAGGCACACAATGAAATTGTAAATTTTAAAAAAACACGAGTCAAGTGTTCTAAATAAAAGAAAAGTAGGGAGACCTCCCGGCTTCCGCCTCAGGAGGGGAAAGTAGGTTCGAAGCAGATGGTAATCACCTGCAGAGTGATCCGGTTCCCTTTTATAGCGCTGATTACTCTCTCACCCAATGTAAGTTTTACTCCCGCGGGAGAACAATACAAAGTCGCATACAAACGTTTCAGCAAATCCAGTCCCAAAAGATTTTCACCACACCCAGTAGTCAAAATCAAAGGAGCTTTCAGCTCGCGAGGCCCAATTGTAAGGGGCAAAGGGCAAGAAACCGGATTGCTAACAGGGGCGCCGGAGAATCCAACGGAAACATTTGTTAAGCCAGACAAAGGTGCGCCAGGGAGTTTTGAATGCATGATGGAACTTTTCGCTGCACCAGTGTCCAACAGAAAAGGCTCAACTACGCCCGATGTGGCAACTGCGACGTAAGGCCCTCTCTGATCAACCGGAACTGATACTACTCCCTCCCTTTGTCCATAGCTGTCCTAGTAATTACTGTCATCGGTACCCTGGTCAATATAATAATCGTCCACATTGTACTGTGCGGATCTACCTGAAGATGATCCATGCTGATCAAAACAATTATTGGAATCAGAGGAATTATTAGAACGCTCATTTTGATTCTGAGTAATACCACGACCTTTACCTCGTGAAGCCTCTTGAGGACCACTACGACCTCCTCTATATGAATTACTATTATTGCGATCACGCAAAACCGGACAATCAAACTTTAAATGACCCTCACCTCGACAATAGGCACATTGATTGCATCCAAGCATAGATCTCTGCGAGGAAGAGTCATTCCGCGACTGTGACCTAGCGGATTGCGATTGCGATCTATTCCGCTGTTGAGAATCATTTTGATTCGAGCGCGGAGGATACGCTTGTTGTAACAAAACTTTCGTTTTTAACTCTTTTGTCTTTTTGTCTGCACGATCATTTTCCTCTTTCTCTCTATTTTCATAATATTGAGCCGTAGCCAATATCTGAGCAGAAGTAGAAACAGCCCACGCACTTTCTGAATTTCTTAATTTATTGCTAAGTTCAGGCAACAAGTTTGATACAAATTTATCCACAAACAATCTCTGACCTCCCTCAGTGCCCATATCTTGACCACTATGATCGATGAATGCCTCCTCAAATCTCGTAAAGAAATCGGAGACACTCTCATCCTTCTTTTGCTTACAAGCAGACAGTTTATCCCAGTTAACTTTCATTGCTGGCATAAGTGTCTTCATAAGGGTAATTATCCTCTGGGGAAGATCAGTATTGAGCTGTTCAGGTTTAGCCCCACCAACTTGTCGTACATCCGCCGCTGTAAGCGCAGCCCAATCACCACCTAATTCAGCTGCATGATCTTCGTGACGTATTTTTGCCCATACCGGTTGAGGTACGACATTGCCGAACAGCATATCAATGTCGGCGAGATTAATTATCGTAGCATCCACTAATTGGGACAACTCTTTATAGTACCCTGCAGGATTTTTACGAGGGTCAGGCAAAGTTTGCTTAACCTGCAAAACCTCCGATCGTTTCCATGGAAGGTGTATCCACACTCTCTGGAAGTGTGGCAAAATAGCAGGATTAACAGTCGCATCACCTGACATCCACACTGGGGGGACTTCACGCATGGGATACTGACCAGGCGTCACCATCCATTCCTCATGTTCGTCCTTAAACAATGCACGAGGCATCAAAGCGGGACGAAAAGATAGTAGATGCTTGACAGCGCGTCGAACATTGCTACCCACAATCATACCACTCGAAAACTGAAGCTGAAGTTCAGTTAAAGCGGCCAGCACATCATCTGCCGCGTCAACTGATATCTCATCGCGTAAGAGTTTGCACATTTCTTCAAACATGAATCTTTGTGTTGGCTCATTGAATTGAGAGAAAGTGTCAACAACTATACGTGGAGGATTCTTAAGGGGATATCTAATCCAATTTTTCGCCATTTTAAATAGCGTATCACGTTCCCTACCACCAGGAAGCTGACTTCGTCTTTGCGGAGCATCAGAATCAGCAGACCCAAGAATCGGTCCAAGAGGAGAGTAAAAGTTGGCAACAATATTAGGAATACGTCGCCGAACAGACGGTGAAGAGGAGAGAAATAAAGGGGTAACAATAGGAGGACCAAATACAGGAGGAGCAAGAGCAGTAGGAGTAGCCACATAAGTGGAAGTAGCAGGAAAGGTAGCTTGAGAAGGTATAGACGGTGGAGCAGTAGGGACAGTAGCAGGTAGAGGAATAGGGACAGAGGGGTTCGCAAGAACAGGACCAGCGGCAGGCTGATTAACAGCTGCCGGAACAGCAGGTTGAGGAACAGGGGGAACCACAGGCACTATAGTATCCTGCGCGTATGGAGGTGGCGACTTCAGTAGGTATGACAACAAGGGATCCTCTACTGCTTCCTCTCCCTTCTTATCAGTACCCGTCGGTAAAGCAGGATAACATTTATCCATTGTCATACGTTGCAATCTATCAAAAATTTCCTTTTCCTTCTCTTCTTTGTCTCGCTGAAACTGCTCTGCATTTCTCATTGTTGTAACAATACCTTCTCTCTTATTACGTTTAAGCTGTTTGATTTCTTTTTGCCTGGCTTCTTTACGCCATAACCGAAAGGAATCAAACATGGCCGGCCGTGCTTTTCTTTGGAACAATTTACCTTCAAGATTATCTAAAATCGGGGTCTCAAAACTACCATGAGGTGGCCAACTAAGGACACCGTCATCTTTAGTATAACGGACCCAGCAATCATTGAACGTGATAGGACCCACACCATGTCGACTATATAATTCATATATTGGAGTTCCAACCGGAGGTATCGGACATGAGTCCTCCAATCGGGAATCCGCACCACAACCTCTAAAGCAACTAAACAAAGTACTACGGCCAGGCATCGTGCACACTAATCGAGTTTCACAAACATCAAGGGTTATTGGATTACAATGTCCCCGCAAAAGTGCAAAAACCCTCGGTTTTTGGCGACTGCAGCCGTCAAATACAACAACTAAGAACAGAATACGAAGGACCACAAATGCAATGGAACCATGCAACAACTAAGCACTCACAACAACTGAGGATTCTGGGGAGCGACCCACAAATGCTTAACTCAAAGAACAATGGCGTCACTAGGAAGGCCCGTCAATCGTCTCGCTATACCAAGGACTACGCCAGGCGCCAAAACAGGTCGACAGTCAGGGCAGCAGTCCGTCGCAGCCGTCAGGAGGCGGGGATCTTCGCGGGAAAAGTCGTCGGGCCACTTGTTTCGACAACAGGATCGATGAAGCGGGGTGCACCTTCCCTTCGGAGATTTCACACGAAGTTCCTCACGATCGTCGGGCTTTGGACCAGTACCGCTGATGCCGCCCCACAGTGGGCACCAACTGAAGGACTGGGTTTTTCTAAGACCCAGCGGTGCCAGGGACAGTACCTGAAACCTTCGTGGGTTACCTGTTCCGGCGTACAAATGACAGAGACACGAGACACTTCCTTCGGCGTCAAAAGATTTCGAGGTTTATTTACTGCAGGGAACACAGAAGTCACAAGAAGTACATAGCAAGTAGGTTCAAGGAGACTGCTTCAAATCGTATCTGTGGATCGCTTCTTTTATACAGTTTTTCGTCATACGACAACATGGCAAACAAAAGGTTACAAACCAGTTCCCACAGTAAATTTCATAGGGGGTCGCTTTCATGTATTCAGGGTCCCGGAGCATAATTACAGTAGCATTGCTGGTTCCCAACTGTAAAAGTACATCTTCTCACCATTAGTGCATTCCATTCCGGCAGTAAACGAATCAAGGAAGAGTCAGAAACAGGTGCAGAGGAAGACGAGGATAGCGAACAGATTGAAAAGAGTGTAATGGGGTGCTATCAGAAACATGATTGCAGGGATCAAAGGAGACGCGCCTAATGAATGCACAACTGAGACAATAGACCGGCACTGCAAGATGAGCCTCGAGCAGGGCCATCTGCCTTGCAGTGTCATCTCCCTCGTCATAAAGACACCCCCAAAGGAACACGTGTCTTCCGAAAAATCCCAGGGTCGCGAAGCGGACAGTGTTCGTTCGCTGACTACTTGAGGGCAAGAGACAAAATGGATGCCATATCTAAAATGGAACCCGTGGGTTCAGATAAAGAAACCCACGTAACAGACGAACAATTTAGATTAGCACAGCCAAAACGCGTACACCCACTAAACTCGTCATTTGCGGTTCATAGATACCAGACTCGACCATATTCGGGCGAGTCGAAAACACCACTTACGATTATCACGGAACCTCAGAATGTTCAATTTCATTGGTCACATAAATGTGAGAAAAGTTTCTAGTAAATTAAACAAGCCCTTGAGAATGTTACTGAAATGGCATAATTAAATCAAACACTTCATACAGAGGTTGTTGTTGATGCTAGCCCAGTTGAATTAGGCACTATCATTGCACAGCACAGTGGACACCCGAATGCTCGAAGGCATATCGTGAAATATGCAAGGAGATGTTCCAAACAGAACGGGTTTACTCACAATCTGACAAAGAAAGCTTAGCTGTGATATGGACTTGCGAACATTTCCATGTATTGATGTACAGAAACCCTTTTCTGATGGTAACTGATCATCAACCTTTCCTGACTATAATAGGAAATTCAAAAGTCAAAGTGCCTCCTCACATTGAACGATGGGGTCTACTGTTACAAGAGCATGATTATACCATTGTGCATCATCCAGAGAAGAATCAGCACCCTGCTGACTACTTTTCCAGAGTGCTTATACAAGGTAACTGTACTCTGTCCAAGACAGCTGAGGCCTATATCAACTTTATTGTAAAATCCAACACACCAGCTGCCATTTTGTTAGCCCATATTATCACTACCATGAGCTATAAAGCTGAAGGATATAATTAAACATCAGTCATGGAACAAATACACTCGACCCCTCACCAGTGTGGTGAATATCAAAAGTAAAAAAAATGTCAAAGATAAACCATCCATAACTCAGAAAGGAGTTATATTACGAGGGTCGAGAATCATGATGCAGGAGAGTCTGAGACAGGAAATAATTGAGGTAGTCAATGAAAGACATGACAGAATTGTTGCCACAAAACAAACTCTCCGAGACCGAGTTTGGTTTCCTTCGCTTGATGGCAGGTTTGAAAAGGAATTAAAGGCCTGAGATGTATGCAATTGACTTTCTACAAAAATTATTCTCCACACCTTGAAAATGTCAGATCTCCTGAAGCATGACTGGGAGATAATAGCCATTGACTTTTTCAGTCCACTTGATAATGGACACCATCTATTTTTGATTACAGATAAATACTCACGATTTCCACTAATGGAGGATCTTTCATCTGCAACTCAAGAAAAAATCATTGAAAGAACAGAGGGCATCTTTGCGACATGGTGTGTTCCAGCCATAGTGAAGTCTGCCAATGGCCCGCTTTTCAATAATTGAGAGTTCAGAGATTTCTTGGAGCATTTGTAACTAAATAATTACAACAGCACACATCTGTGGCCACAGGCCAATGGACTTGAGGAGCATTTTATTAGTACGCTAAAGAAAGCAGTGCAGCATACCTCATACGACAACATGGCAAACAAAAGGTTACAAACCAGTTCCCACAGTAAATTTCATAGGGGGTCGCTTTCATGTATTCAGGGTCCCGGAGCATAATTACAGTAGCATTGCTGGTTCCCAACTGTAAAAGTACATCTTCTCACCATTAGTGCATTCCATTCCGGCAGTAAACGAATCAAGGAAGAGTCAGAAACAGGTGCAGAGGAAGACGAGGATAGCGAACAGATTGAAAAGAGTGTAATGGGGTGCTATCAGAAACATGATTGCAGGGATCAAAGGAGACGCGCCTAATGAATGCACAACTGAGACAATAGACCGGCACTGCAAGATGAGCCTCGAGCAGGGCCATCTGCCTTGCAGTGTCATCTCCCTCGTCATAAAGACACCCCCAAAGGAACACGTGTCTTCCGAAAAATCCCAGGGTCGCGAAGCGGACAGTGTTCGTTCGCTGACTACTTGAGGGCAAGAGACAAAATGGATGCCATATCTAAAATGGAACCCGTGGGTTCAGATAAAGAAACCCACGTAACAGACGAACGATTTAGATTAGCACAGCCAAAACGCGTACACCCACTAAACTCGTCATTTGCGGTTCATAGATACCAGACTCGACCATATTCGGGCGAGTCGAAAACACCACTTACGATTATCACGGAACCTCAGAATGTTCAATTTCATTGGTCACATAAATGTGAGAAAAGTTTCTAGTAAATTAAACAAGCCCTTGAGAATGTTACTGAAATGGCATAATTAAATCAAACACTTCATACAGAGGTTGTTGTTGATGCTAGCCCAGTTGAATTAGGCACTATCATTGCACAGCACAGTGGACACCCGAATGCTCGAAGGCATATCGTGAAATATGCAAGGAGATGTTCCAAACAGAACGGGTTTACTCACAATCTGACAAAGAAAGCTTAGCTGTGATATGGACTTGCGAACATTTCCATGTATTGATGTACAGAAACCCTTTTCTGATGGTAACTGATCATCAACCTTTCCTGACTATAATAGGAAATTCAAAAGTCAAAGTGCCTCCTCACATTGAACGATGGGGTCTACTGTTACAAGAGCATGATTATACCATTGTGCATCATCCAGAGAAGAATCAGCACCCTGCTGACTACTTTTCCAGAGTGCTTATACAAGGTAACTGTACTCTGTCCAAGACAGCTGAGGCCTATATCAACTTTATTGTAAAATCCAACACACCAGCTGCCATTTTGTTAGCCCATATTATCACTACCATGAGCTATAAAGCTGAAGGATATAATTAAACATCAGTCATGGAACAAATACACTCGACCCCTCACCAGTGTGGTGAATATCAAAAGTAAAAAAAATGTCAAAGATAAACCATCCATAACTCAGAAAGGAGTTATATTACGAGGGTCGAGAATCATGATGCAGGAGAGTCTGAGACAGGAAATAATTGAGGTAGTCAATGAAAGACATGACAGAATTGTTGCCACAAAACAAACTCTCCGAGACCGAGTTTGGTTTCCTTCGCTTGATGGCAGGTTTGAAAAGGAATTAAAGGCCTGAGATGTATGCAATTGACTTTCTACAAAAATTATTCTCCACACCTTGAAAATGTCAGATCTCCTGAAGCATGACTGGGAGATAATAGCCATTGACTTTTTCAGTCCACTTGATAATGGACACCATCTATTTTTGATTACAGATAAATACTCACGATTTCCACTAATGGAGGATCTTTCATCTGCAACTCAAGAAAAAATCATTGAAAGAACAGAGGGCATCTTTGCGACATGGTGTGTTCCAGCCATAGTGAAGTCTGCCAATGGCCCGCTTTTCAATAATTGAGAGTTCAGAGATTTCTTGGAGCATTTGTAACTAAATAATTACAACAGCACACATCTGTGGCCACAGGCCAATGGACTTGAGGAGCATTTTATTAGTACGCTAAAGAAAGCAGTGCAGCATACCTCATACGACAACATGGCAAACAAAAGGTTACAAACCAGTTCCCACAGTAAATTTCATAGGGGGTCGCTTTCATGTATTCAGGGTCCCGGAGCATAATTACAGTAGCATTGCTGGTTCCCAACTGTAAAAGTACATCTTCTCACCATTAGTGCATTCCATTCCGGCAGTAAACGAATCAAGGAAGAGTCAGAAACAGGTGCAGAGGAAGACGAGGATAGCGAACAGATTGAAAAGAGTGTAATGGGGTGCTATCAGAAACATGATTGCAGGGATCAAAGGAGACGCGCCTAATGAATGCACAACTGAGACAATAGACCGGCACTGCAAGATGAGCCTCGAGCAGGGCCATCTGCCTTGCAGTGTCATCTCCCTCGTCATAAAGACACCCCCAAAGGAACACGTGTCTTCCGAAAAATCCCAGGGTCGCGAAGCGGACAGTGTTCGTTCGCTGACTACTTGAGGGCAAGAGACAAAATGGATGCCATATCTAAAATGGAACCCGTGGGTTCAGATAAAGAAACCCACGTAACAGACGAACGATTTAGATTAGCACAGCCAAAACGCGTACACCCACTAAACTCGTCATTTGCGGTTCATAGATACCAGACTCGACCATATTCGGGCGAGTCGAAAACACCACTTACGATTATCACGGAACCTCAGAATGTTCAATTTCATTGGTCACATAAATGTGAGAAAAGTTTCTAGTAAATTAAACAAGCCCTTGAGAATGTTACTGAAATGGCATAATTAAATCAAACACTTCATACAGAGGTTGTTGTTGATGCTAGCCCAGTTGAATTAGGCACTATCATTGCACAGCACAGTGGACACCCGAATGCTCGAAGGCATATCGTGAAATATGCAAGGAGATGTTCCAAACAGAACGGGTTTACTCACAATCTGACAAAGAAAGCTTAGCTGTGATATGGACTTGCGAACATTTCCATGTATTGATGTACAGAAACCCTTTTCTGATGGTAACTGATCATCAACCTTTCCTGACTATAATAGGAAATTCAAAAGTCAAAGTGCCTCCTCACATTGAACGATGGGGTCTACTGTTACAAGAGCATGATTATACCATTGTGCATCATCCAGAGAAGAATCAGCACCCTGCTGACTACTTTTCCAGAGTGCTTATACAAGGTAACTGTACTCTGTCCAAGACAGCTGAGGCCTATATCAACTTTATTGTAAAATCCAACACACCAGCTGCCATTTTGTTAGCCCATATTATCACTACCATGAGCTATAAAGCTGAAGGATATAATTAAACATCAGTCATGGAACAAATACACTCGACCCCTCACCAGTGTGGTGAATATCAAAAGTAAAAAAAATGTCAAAGATAAACCATCCATAACTCAGAAAGGAGTTATATTACGAGGGTCGAGAATCATGATGCAGGAGAGTCTGAGACAGGAAATAATTGAGGTAGTCAATGAAAGACATGACAGAATTGTTGCCACAAAACAAACTCTCCGAGACCGAGTTTGGTTTCCTTCGCTTGATGGCAGGTTTGAAAAGGAATTAAAGGCCTGAGATGTATGCAATTGACTTTCTACAAAAATTATTCTCCACACCTTGAAAATGTCAGATCTCCTGAAGCATGACTGGGAGATAATAGCCATTGACTTTTTCAGTCCACTTGATAATGGACACCATCTATTTTTGATTACAGATAAATACTCACGATTTCCACTAATGGAGGATCTTTCATCTGCAACTCAAGAAAAAATCATTGAAAGAACAGAGGGCATCTTTGCGACATGGTGTGTTCCAGCCATAGTGAAGTCTGTCAATGGCCCGCTTTTCAATAATTGAGAGTTCAGAGATTTCTTGGAGCATTTGTAACTAAATAATTACAACAGCACACATCTGTGGCCACAGGCCAATGGACTTGAGGAGCATTTTATTAGTACGCTAAAGAAAGCAGTGCAGCATACCTCTCTTGAGAAGCTCATTTTGAAAACTGGATTGAATTCTACCTTGAAAGCTTAATATTCAACATTCCACTTGACCACAGGTGAAAATCCTGCAACTTTTATGTCTGTGAGAATAAGGAATACCAAATTACCTGAATGGACCAATCAGAGAAAGAAAGATGGGACGGCAACTCATGAGAAGGACTTGGTTAACAAACAAAGATGAAAATGTATGCTGACAAAAGATGTTAGTATAAAAGAAGAGAGGGGCTCTTGATAACCCAAAGGGAAATGGAGCGCCAATATACTGAAAAGTAAAACAAAAAGGTTTCCCTATGGGGAGTATTATTTCCTGCTTCTGAATCAGGACTCAAAATGACAACCACCAATCACACCATTCGTTTTGTGGAGCTGGAGAACACTTACCAAAAAGGAACATACCCAACCGAGTTAGTAATTAAAAAAGTACACAATTTATTGTAAAAGAATATACAAAGATATCAATGAATTGTCAATTAAAAACATGTACATCACAAATAAAAAACATACAATTAAAACCACCTAATGTGGACGTGGAGAAATTAATCAAAAGAGACACTAATATCTGTCTTTGTCATATCATTTCGGACCCTCGTTTGTCAACAATGGGAGGAATATTATTCCTTTAGACCAGATTGATTGTTGGCAACGCCGAATATGACTTAGGAATTGGCGTCGACGCATTTCGGAAGCATCAATTGATAATGGCTTCCTTCCTCAGGACAGTTTTGTATGTATTCTCCACACGTTAGTTATCAAACCTAATGCACAAATAAAATACAATGCAGTGCAACTATTAGATCCACATATAGTTTGGATGTCTATACCACATTTATTCAAATTTCTTAAGATTTCTTTAAATTCTCCTTCTTATCACAAGGAATCCTATTGCTGCCCTTTACCCAGAAATATCATCACGAGGTGTGCTAACCAAAGCCAGCTATGTATGCCCGCAGACCATCTATTGGTGTTACACAATTATATATACTTTTATTAAACCTCAACAGGGGCCTATTTGTAATCACAAGGGGGGCCTATTTGTAAACTCAAATAGTATTATGTACCTGGATCGATCTCTTTTTTTCTAGGCATTATGTAACATTATCACATTATCTATACATAGGGAAAATTCTTACACCCATAAACAGCATATCCCATATTTCTGTCACAGAGGTTTCAAAAAAGCACATATTGTCCCCAAAGATGTCAGTCAGAATTCTTGTAACCTCAAAGCATTTTTTGCCAATATTTTATAAAACACACTGTTATAATTATACTAAGACATTATGGCAAATGTTTGACCTGTTGGTCACTCATGCATGGTGTCAGTCAGAGATCCTGTAACCTCAAAACATTTGTATTGCCCATATTTTTTTTAAAAACACGCATTGTTCTAATTATACTGAAACATTTTGACAAGTATTGACCTTTTGGTTAGTGTTGTCCACCTTCTCTTCCCATATAGACACCCACATCACTCAGATATCACTCATGCATTTTAATATATATGGTTACTAACCGTGATGGTTATATCGCCAGTGGTGATCTACCAAATGCGTAGTATTCCTCTGGCTTTCGCCTGTGGTAACATCAGGCTTCCGCAATCCTATCTGCAATTAGGAGGGATATATTATTTTGTGTTTGGGTATTGTTTGCCCTGACCTTATTAATTTATTGTTCGGCGCCGGGTTTATTACCTCGATATATAGGCAGGTGCTTATTTTTTCACAACTAGTCTGTTTGAAGATAGATCAAAAACGGGCATTGCACAATCCTGCATAAATTATAGAAAGTCGATTAGTTATTTACCTCTCGCTTGTTGGTCGATGGCTGTATTATCTAGTTTGTATCAAAAGGAAATTACCTTGTTTATTGTACAAATGGGCAGGGTAAATTTGGTGCCTCCCTTTAATTCTTTAGCGCTGGGTATTTCCGCAACTATATTTTTCAAAAAAAACGTTACGCTCGGTTAGTCGATCGCTACATGGATCTCACGGTTGTGTTATCCAGTTTACATTCAAAGGAAATTACCTTGTTTATTGCACAAATGGGCAGGATGCTTCCCTTTTGTTCTTTAGCGTTGTGCGTTGCTGAAACAATGTTTAAAAAAACGTTTCGCTTAGTTTGACGAATGCGTCATCTAACTCTTATTCCTCAACTGCGTTTTATAGTAAATATTAGTTCTTACCGAAAGTTGCGGATCCAATTTCTGATATGGGGGTTCTGTTTTGCAGCCGGGTAGTGAAATGCACGTGGCTGCGTAGGAAATATACAAAAGCGTAATAGCTTAGTTATTTTATATACTTAGATTGCAATATCTAATTAATCTATTCGCAGCAAGGTATTGGCTTAGTTACTTAATGACTGGGCTTTCTATTATTGACTAACGATAGCGCGGTCGGTCTCTTACCTAATGTGGGCACACGGCTGGTTTTCCCGGGACTGCTCTGCGTAGCGTCTTTTCACTCACTGCTTCGTTTGTTGATATGTCGACTACCCACGTTCAGGTCGTCGCTTTTAAAGCTCGTCATGCGGTCACGTGGTGTATGGCCCCGGACCGATGGGTTGTTTTTATATTTTGCGAGTTTAGGGTGGTAGTCGAAAACTTTATTGTTCATCTTACAAGGCGGGCATTATTTTATCCCCTGTTTCTGTTGTTTTATTCCGTGTTTGTCGATTTGAATGATCATTAGATACCCTATTTGGCCAAGAAAACCGAGTGCAAACAGAAACACTTTAAACATTGAATTTTTAGAAACTTTATTAGTCACTTGGCAAACTTCATTCTCAAACTTTCTTAAGTCCTATGGGTTTTATTTGGTTATATATACAGCTTAAGGAGTTAATTTTAGATATATTTTTATGTATATGCCTCTTATGAAATGGAATTTACCAATATCTTCAAATTGATAAATGTAGATAATGATCAAACCCGGAGACCAATGTGTCCCATATTTATCCAATCGGATAATATAATACCGGGACATGCTTTGGCTATTTCTATAACCTTCGTTGTCTTACTATAATTTTAATGGGGGTTTTTGGAGCTTTCCAGATTACAGTACTAGTCTGACCATCAGTCCTTCATGTTGGGTGTTGATATAGTCCAACGGATGAATTCATGGCGCTATTCTCATCCAGTCCTCTTTGGTATTGAGTCCACGGTTGACCGTGTCTAGCGTGGAGATATACCACTGCTCCCTGTTTTTACGTTTAGTATCCAGGTTACCTCCTCTTTTTGAAACAGTGATTTTTTCGATGACAAACCAAGAGAACTCTGTGTGCTTATGTTGTAGTTGTTTAAAATGATCAACCATGGGGGCATTTTCTTTGTTGGTTTTCAGAGCAGACCTATGTTCCAGAAGGCGTAATCTTATTTCCCTGCTAGTCTCTCCTACATAGGCTAGGTTGCAGGGACACAGAATTATGTAAACAAGGTTGCTACTTCTGCAGTTATTCAGAGTTTTTGAGGTTATGGTATAGTTGTTGTAAGTTAGGGATTTGCCAATGATGCAGTTTTCGCATATCGAGCAATTACTGCACTTATGGTTTCCTACTGCTTTATTGCCATTTAATGTCAATTGATTATTCTGGTTCTGCTCTCTATATGTATGAACCAAATTTTGACGAATGTTTTCATTACGTCTAAATGCAAAAATAGGTTTAGCCAATTTGGCGTCTTTACCATCATTTAGGATGTGCCAGCTTGAATGAATTACATTTTTTAGCTTATTGCTGATATTTGAAAATTGGCTAACAAAGACTAGTTTTGAGTCATTTGTTGATTTTTTCTTTGTAGCCAGGTCTGGGTGTATCATGGTGTCGCGGTTATAAAATCGCGCCCTTTTGCAAGAATTCCTGATCAGTTTTTTGGGGTATCCCCTATCTTGTAATTTCTCACTAAGTTTGTTTGCGTGTTTAGAGTAGTCTTCTAAAGTGGAACAATTCCTTCGTAAACGAAGGAATTGTCCAAATGGGACATTGTCCCTTTGAGAGCGAGGATGGTAACTGCTGTAATGCAGTAAGGTGTTTTTATCTGTAGGTTTGGTATATAGTTCCACCTCCAGCCTGCCCTCGATACTTTCTATGGTGATATCTAAGAAGTTTACTGCTTCTCTGTCAAATACTGCTGAGAATCGGAGGTTCTCATCCCCCAAGTTCAACCACTCGAGAAATTCCTCCAGGGTGTCAATTTCTCCTTCCCAAATGAAGAAGATGTCGTCAATGAAGCGTCGCCATAACGAGATGTTCTCAAAAAATGGCGACGCTTCATTGAACACATGCCTCTCCTCGAACTTGGCAACGTATAAACATGCCAAGCTCGGCTCGCAAGTGGCCCCCATACTGGTGCCCTTGCGTTGCAGAAATAGCTCGTCTCTGAATAGGAATATGTTGCTTTTCAAGACTAAAGTTATGCATTGCATTATGAACTCCAGGTTAGCCCCTCTAAGGTCTGCATTACCTAGTATTTCTTCTACCACATTGATCGTATCATTTTGCGGTATGTTTGTGTACAATGCCTCTATGTCGAGGGTCACCATGATCTGGTTTTTGGGATTGTACATTAAGCCTTCCACTATGGAGATCATATGTGCCGAGTCTCGCACGTAGGAATCTTGTTTTAATACAAGCGGTTTTAGGAAAGTGTCCGCATATTGGCTCAGAGGCTCGAGGCGTGATCCAATGCAACTCACAATAGGTCTCATGGGGGGATTTTGCACACTCTTATGAATTTTGGGGAGACCATATATCGCCGGTGTTCTTGCATCTTTACTATATAAAAATTCAAATTCTGCTTTGCAAATCAGATTTTTATCAGAAGCATTTTTCACTGTTTCCCAAACCTTTTTGTTCAAGGACTCCAAGGTGGAAAATGGGACTCTTTGATAGTGTTTTTTAACCTCTAGTAGATCTAGCATTTTCCTATTGTAGTCCTCAGTATTAAAAACAACTACACCTCCGCCCTTATCGGCAGGTTTAATGGTTAGCTGGAGGTTGTTTTTTAAGCCTGTCATTGCTGTTCTATGTTCCTTAGACATGTTGTTCTTGTCAGGGTATGTGTGTTCTAGGATCTTTTTTATTTTTGATTCTACTACTTTTTCGAACACTTCCACATTTTTACCCACTTGGCAGATGGCTGGGGTGAACGTTGACTTTTGTTTAAGTCCGGAGATATTATTAGGGGGATTGTAGTCTCTCTCTTCAAAAAATTCCCTTAATCTAATTTTACGAAAAAATGCTTTAAGGTCTTTCTCTAGGTTAAATTTATTAACGTTGGCAGTAGGGACAAAAGTGAATCCTTTTTCCAGGACTTCCATTTCAACTTTATTTAGGGAATAATCAGAGAGGTTGATTATAGGAAATTTATTAGAATTATTTGTCACTATTGGCGGTATCGCTGACTCCTTGTGTTGGGATATTCCTGAGGGGCCTGGTTGTGTTGGTAATTTGTCCTGTAACCACCCCTCGGGGTCTGATATGGTCTCCTCTGGTATTGTCCCCTGTACGGATATGTTTTCCCGCCCCTCCTTTGGCGGTTCTCTAAAAAACGATTGCCGCCATTTTTTTCGCTATTGTAACCACTGTTCTCATGCATGGATCCCTCATCTTCGCTGCTTGAACCAGAGGTTTCAGAAAATGTAACACTTTTCTTTGCTCCTCTATTATATATCGGTCTATTCTCAACATTCCTTTCCTCTCTTGGTTGTTGGAAATAATCCTTATTAATGTATGGGTACACCAACTCTATGCTGTACTTGTTCACATCTTTTTTGAGTTTGATGTTTTTTTTGTTTAACAAATAATCTTTGTACCCATCCATTTCTGTGTTTATTTCATCTAACCTTTTCTTAGCATCATCTACCGCTGACATTTCTTGAAGAGCCTGCTCTAGCTTTTCTATTTCTTTCCGTTCTAATATTACCCTGTCCTGTGCGGTCTCAATAATAAGGAGGATCCAATCCCGACTACACCTATTTGCAATGTGTGTCCAGGTTTCTAAAAACTTTATATTATCCGTAAAGAGCCCTGGTTCATTGCGAACTTGTAGTCCCATAGGTATAACTCCTGTTCTTGCATATTGTATTAAGAACTCTGCATGGAGTTCGGTTCTCACTGCCTTTTTTTTAAGGTTCAGTATGTTATCAAGAGCCCCTCTCTTCTTTTATACCGATTTGGTACAGCCTGGTGCTGGAGAGATATCTCAGATCACTTTTCAGCGACTAATATTATAACTATATTGTAGAACTTTAATATGGACCCCTTCAAGACCTTTGCGTTTACAGAAGACCAATTTACCAAAATAGTTGGCTCTTCAACGAATAACACTAACAAGATTGTGGTCGTTACTGGTAATAATGATAAATGGGGTAACATACTGAACCTTAAAAAAAAGGTAGTGAGAACCGAACTCCATGCAGAGTTCTTAATACAATATGCAAGAACAGGAGTTATACCTATGGGACTACAAGTTTGCAATGAACCAGGGCTCTTTACGGATAATATAAAGTTTTTAGAAACCTGGACACACATTGCAAATAGGTGTAGTCGGGATTGGATCCTCCTTATTATTGAGACCGCACAGGACAGGGTAATATTAGAACGGAAAGAAATAGAAAAGCTAGAGCAGGCTCTTCAAGAAATGTCAGCGGTAGATAATGCTAAGAAAAGGTTAGATGAAATAAACGCAGAAATGGATGGGTACAAAGATTATTTGTTAAACAAAAAAAACATCAAACTCAAAAAAGATGTGAACAAGTACAGCATAGAGTTAGTGTACCCATACATTAATAAGGATTATTTCCAACAACCAAGAGAGGAAAGGAATGTTGAGAATAGACCGATATTGGAAAGGGGCGACCACTCGGTCCCCCCGAACGTATGGCAGAGTACCACGATCCCCCCGGGAAGCCATCTTGGGCGGGAGGCGAGTCTCGGCTGGTATACCCGAAGCGGCGTAGCCGGGGCGCGCCTTTTCCCGCCCTAGAGTGGGTTGGCCTAGACACTGACGCGGCGGGCCACGCCCTATGGGCAGGCAGGGGCGGGTTTACGCCCGCCCTGAAGACGGATAAAAGGAGAAGCAAGATCCGAAGGCATCCTCTTGTTCCTGTGCTCTGAAGCTGCACCTCCTCGCTGCACGTGAGCTCGAGACGGAACGAAGAGCCAATTTTGAGCATTGTAATCGTTCTTGTTTGTTTTGCAGATACTCTGTTGGAGAATGCCGAAGAAGGCGGGAAAGCGCATGACTACTGAACAGATGCTGCGTGTTCTCATGAAGGAGATGACCGAACTAAAGAGGCGAGTGGATAAGAACGAGGAAGGGGGACCAAAACGTCCTTTGGCGGGAGCAGCCCCGGGAGGGAAAAACAAGAGGCCCAGAAGGGGAGCAGCGGGAGAAGACATCCCCGGTCCCAGTGCCCCGCTCGAGGCACCAACTCCCGTGCCGAAGGAAGGGAATCCGATTCCCGTTGTGGTCACCCCCGTTTCCGGGGAAGATATGCCGCCCGAGCTGGCAGCACAATTGGCAGCGTGGTTGGGAAAAGGTAACGAGGGCGCCACGGCTGTCGACGCACAGGAGCTAATGAAGCAACTGCGTGAGTCACGGGATGCAGCGAAGGTGTCAACGCCGGCTGCAGCAGTAGAGAAGCCGCAGGGGACGGGTTCAGTAGCAGAGACAACGTCCGGTGCAGGTAAGCGGCCATTGCCGATTGCGAGGGATGAGTCGGCACCCTCTCGTAGGGAAAAATTGGGTCAGCATGTTCCTTTGGCTATTAAGGAAAAGATATGGGCAGGGGAGTATGTAAACATATTCTCGTTGCTTACTGACCACTATGAGATGGAGCATGTAAAGGGCCAGAAGGAGCTCATGCATCCGAGTGTTTGGCGCGCAAAAATGGCCGCCTTTAAGGTAAATGAAAACATTGGCAATTGGGGCCAAGCGTGGGGGGTTTTTACATCGATCTTGGGGGAGCGAAGGCCCGATCTGTTACCCGAATTGCCGATTTATCAATCACGAATCATGGGGTACTTGGTATCACACGAGGGTAATCATTGGTTTTGCTATGATAACCTGTTTAGAAAGGCTAAAGAACACGATAAAAACTTAACGTGGGACTGTTATGATTCTGTGTCATGGTCCAAAATGAAGGAGACTGGTATGTTAAAATTGCCATTAGTGGGGAGTATCGTTGGCGAATCTTCCCGCCAGTATGCGGGGACGCCCTTTCGGGCAGGTGCGGGTACAGACAATTACTCGAAGCCTGCCGGTAACACTGGAAAAAGGGGGGTTTGTTGGAACTTCAACAGGGGTAAATGTACTAGGCCCCAGGGATCATGCAAATTTAGACATGAATGTAGTGGGTGTGGGCAATCATCCCACCCTGAGTCCACGTGCAGAGCCAAAACGGGTGATAACGGGGGTAGAGGAGGCGCCAAACAGGTCTAACATAGTCCGAGGGGCGCCTTTACCTACCCCGATTGATACCTTGGCAATGATTCCTTGGCTCAGTGAATACCCGGATCGTGTTTCTGCTGGGGTGTTGCGGAACGGGTTTTCTTATGGTTTCCGCATCCCAGTGGGGGACTTTCAGGGTGTAGGGAAATGTAAAAATCAGCTGTCGGTCTTCCAGCATACGTCTGTGGTACAGGATAAGATCAGGAAAGAGGTTACTCGAGGTCGAGTCGCCGGTCCGTTTAGTGTACCGCCGGTTCCTAACTTTGTTTGTTCCCCTTTAGGTGTGGTCCCAAAGAAGGACCTGGGTGAGTTTCGGCTGATACATAATTTATCAGCCCCACGTGGTCTTTCCGTAAACGAAGCGATAGACCCGGAAGTGTGTTCGGTGCGGTACGCATCCTTCGATGAGGCCGTAGCCATTTTGAATCGCCTGGGGCCCGGGGCGCTGATGGCAAAATCTGATATCGAGTCAGCGTTCCGGTTGCTCCCGGTACATCCTGACGATCAGCGTCTCCTAGGTTTCATGTTTCAGGGTCATTATTACATGGATAGGTGTATGCCGATGGGGTGCTCTATATCTTGTGCCTATTTCGAGAAATTCAGTAGTTTTCTACAATGGGTCTTCACAAGGAAGACGGGTTTCCAGCATGTGATGCATTACCTTGATGATTTTTTGTTCCTGGGGGCAGCCGGGGATCCGGAATGTGGGCAGGCTTTGGCGCAATTTTGTGTCTTGATGAATCAGTTTGGCGTGCCATTGGCACCAGGTAAGACTGTGGGGCCTTCCACTTGCCTCGAGTTTCTGGGGATCGAGTTAGACTCCGCAGAAGGTTGTTTTCGTTTACCAGCTGATAAAGTGTCAAAGTTCAGGACATCCCTGCAAATGTGTATAAGTAGACCTAAGGTTAAGCTGCATCAATTACAGCAGTTAGTTGGCCAGTTGAATTTTGCCCTGAGGGTTATACCAATGGCCCGCCCCTTTTCCCGTTCGATCGCTCAAGCCATGGTCGGCCTGAAGGAGTGCCATCATCGCACAAGGCTCTCGGCAGAGGTCCGCCAGGACATGCGCATTTGGTTGGCATTTCTGGCGGATTTCAATGGTCGAGTCGTCTGGAACAAACCAGCCGTGTCCTCCGAGGAGCTGGGGCTGTGGACAGATTCGGCAGGGAGCATAGGTTTCGGTGCCATATTCGGCACGAGATGGTCTGCACAAAAGTGGCCGACATGGTGGCATGACAGTGGACTGACAAATAACATTGCTTTCCTGGAACTTTTCCCCATTTTAGTGGCCCTGAGAACTTGGCCCGGAGGGTTCAGAGATCACTCGGTGGTATTTTGGTCTGACAATATGACCGTGGTCGAGTGTATCAATAGTCAGGCAGCACGATGCAAATGGATTTTGAGACTGCTCAAAGAAATTGTTTTACTTTGTATGCAATTGAATGTGCTATTCAGAGCAAGACATGTCCCAGGGGTAATGAACCAGGCGGCTGATGCACTGTCTCGTTTTCGTATACAGGCTTTCTGGGGTTTCCTTCCCACAGCGGACCCGGAGCCGGCACCCTTTCCCGAAGCTCTCTGGTCTCTCGGTGCCCCGAACTTCGTAACCTCGTGGGAGAGAGTTTAGCACCCAGGACGAGGAAGGCATATGAAGGGGCGTTCCGGTCCTATTTGGCCTTTTTGGGGACTGATAGGGAGGAGCTTTGGGGCCAGGAAGAGTGGGTGGTGGATTTTCTGATGTCCTTACATCGGGTCGGGAAATCGGTGGCCACGGCTCAGAGGCATCGGGCTGCCATTTCCTTTGTTGCTAAGGCTCACGGGATCCAGGATCCGACAGCGTCTTTCGTTGTACAGAAAGCGCTACGGGGGTGGCAACGCCTTGAGGGTCGCAGAGTAGATGAGAGGCGCCCGATAGGTTTGGATAGGCTGGCTCAGTTATTATCCAGTCTCCCTGCTACGTGTTCATCTCAGTTTGAGACGGTGTTATTCCGAGCCGCTTTTACGCTGGCATTCCATGGGGCTATGCGGGTAAGCGAATTAGTGGCGAGGAACAAGCAGGATGTGACAGGAGGATTGTGCCAGGAGCACGTCCAGATCAGAGGGGAGACGATGACGGTCTCATTTGTCAGGTCTAAGACCGATCAGAGTGGGATGGGTGACTGCGTAATCATACACAGGATTCCCGGGTCCTCCATGTGCCCGGTAAGGTGTCTAGAAGATTATTTAGCACGAAGGGTGGCATCATGGGGGGGGACCTTGTTGAGACACGCTGACACCACCCCACTGACAAAGTTTCAGTTTCAGCGGGTGCTTGCGATGTCGATTGCCGCTGCGGGCTTGAACCCGGGCGAGTTTGGGACCCATTCCTTTCGGATAGGGGCTGCTACAGAAGCAACAGCCAGGGGTCTGGATGTTGAACAAGTTAAACGGGTGGGGCGTTGGTCCTCCAATTGTTATAAGAGGTATGTGCGGTTGCACATGTTGTGAAGCTGTAGCAATGTACTCACGCTGCTTGTTTTTGTTTGGTTTTCAGTTGCGCAAGCCTACGAGGCGGGGCGGACTTTGCAGTCGACCCTACACCGGGCCAGCGGTCAGACATCACCGGCTGTGAAAAAGGAGGTGTGGGTTGTGGGCCACTCATACGTGAGGCGTGCCGCAGACGTATTCAAGGCAGGTGATATGCTTCACGTAGCTGGGGAATACGGGTACAGTGTGTCCTTCTACGGAAGAGGCGGGCTCTGTATTGACCAGTTTCAATCATTTTTTGAGGGTTTGCTAGGGCGGACGAGGTCACCGCCGTCTGTAGTGATAGTACATCTTGGGGGTAATGATTTGGTCACCACTGGTAGACGACTTCTTCTTGAGGCGATGCTTTCCACTGTAAGTTGGTTAGCGAGGAGAGTTCCAGGGTGCACAATTGCATGGTCCCATATGATCCCACGAAAAGTGTGGCGGGGGGCTATTTCGGTTCCTGCTCTAAATCATTCTGTTAGGAAGCTTAATAACAAAGTGAGTAGGTTGTTCCGTTCCAAGACACTGCATGCTATTTCCCATGGGTGTATTAATGATGACAGTATGTATTTGGGGGATGGAGTGCATTTGTCTCGGGTGGGGAATGAGTTACTCATAGGAGATTTCTTAGCATGGCTAAAAACGTTACACCATGACCTTTAGGTAGGAGTGTTGTGGGGGGTCCGGATAGCCGGTCAACTATCCGGCCTGTGGCGGTAAGGTCATGATCGGTGAGCACTAATTGGAAGATCCCTATGAGTGGGCGTCACCCAGCACGGATGGGAGCGCTCGGGGGAGGTGGCCATTGGCCCCTCAACGGGGAGGCGGTCCCTTCTAAGGATGGGTCGCCGAAAGAAGAGGAAAGGCGGTCAAGGCCCCTTCCTGGGTAGGAGGGGTTACAGCCCCCTCCTGGGGAATTTCCCGGGGCCAGGACGTCTGCGACGGCAGATATGGTAAGTTGTGTGGGGTTTGGGGGGAGGTCTACGCTACCTTCTAGATACCTCACACGAGTTCTCGTACGACCTCTAAGTGGCGACGAGTTTTATTGGGGCCCCCGTCAAGTCAAGGGAAATTGGTAATTGCACTTGAGGTACGCCTCTGGGCCGCCCCTCACAAGTGAGGGCGATATTTCTGGGTTAGGGATCTTGACACCGGTTACGACCTTGCCGTTGGCCCTTAAACGTTAGGATGTACAATTTCAAAATTTCAAGTAAATGTTTTGCAGGATGTTAGTTCGGCTAGGAGAATCTTTGTATTAGAGACTCTGTTAAGGTTAGCCAAACATCGCAATGTGGTAATGAAATTGTACATAATATGAAACTGTTTATTTAATGTTTTAATTTTGTTTCATATTTTAATAAATACGGCCGGGGGGGTTACTCCCTCCCGTCTTCCAAAGACTTCAGAACTGTTTCCGGTTTCCCATCCTTGGGGATTGTGTTGAGAGGGGGTGGCGGGTATCTCAGCCATATGGAAAGGGGCGACCACTCGGTCCCCCCGAATGTATGGCAGAGTACCACGATCCCCCCGGTAAGCCATCTTGGGCGGGAGGCGAGTCTCGGCTGGTATGCCCGAAGCGGCGTAGCCGGGGCGCGCCTTTTCCCGCCCTAGAGTGGGTTGGCCTAGACACTGACGCGGCGGGCCACGCCCTAGGGGCAGGCAGGGGCGGGTTTACGCCCGCCCTGAAGACGGATAAAAGGAGAAGCAAGATCCGAAGGCATCCTCTTGTTCCTGTGCTCTGAAGCTGCACCTCCTCGCTGCACGTGAGCTCGAGACGGAACGAAGAGCCAATTTTGACCCACCCACCAGCCCCTGATGACAGCAAGTGGTTTTTTGATTAAAGTTGATGGATAACTCTGATTTTCGTTTACAGGTCGCGGTATTATCGTGATGATTTTGAGTACGTAATAAAGAATGTCGATTTGTGTTTTGCAAATAAAGAAATTCTGCTTTAGTGTTTATTGGTAAGCATGCTTTTAATAAAAGTATAGTTGCTACTGTATTTTAGTTTAGTCATTTAGTTAGCATTGTCGTATTTATTTTGGTCGGGCGGTAAGGTCATGATCGGTGAGCACTAATTGGAAGATCCCTATGAGTGGGCGTCACCCAGCACGGATGGGAGCGCTCGGGGGAGGTGGCCATTGGCCCCTCAACGGGGAGGCGGTCCCTTCTAAGGATGGGTCGCCGAAAGAAGAGGAAAGGCGGTCAAGGCCCCTTCCTGGGTAGGAGGGGTTACAGCCCCCTCCTGGGGAATTTCCCGGGGCCAGGACGTCTGCGACGGCAGATATGGTAAGTTGTGTGGGGTTTGGGGGGAGGTCTACGCTACCTTCTAGATACCTCACACGAGTTCTCGTACGACCTCTAAGTGGCGACGAGTTTTATTGGGGCCCCCGTCAAGTCAAGGGAAATTGGTAATTGCACTTGAGGTACGCCTCTGGGCCGCCCCTCACAAGTGAGGGCGATATTTCTGGGTTAGGGATCTTGACACCGGTTACGACCTTGCCGTTGGCCCTTAAACGTTAGGATGTACAATTTCAAAATTTCAAGTAAATGTTTTGCAGGATGTTAGTTCGGCTAGGAGAATCTTTGTATTAGAGACTCTGTTAAGGTTAGCCAAACATCGCAATGTGGTAATGAAATTGTACATAATATGAAACTGTTTATTTAATGTTTTAATTTTGTTTCATATTTTAATAAATACGGCCGGGGGGGTTACTCCCTCCCGTCTTCCAAAGACTTCAGAACTGTTTCCGGTTTCCCATCCTTGGGGATTGTGTTGAGAGGGGGTGGCGGGTATCTCAGCCATAATAATAGAGGAGCAAAGAAAAGTGTTACATTTTCTGAAACCTCTGGTTCAAGCAGCGAAGATGAGGGATCCATGCATGAGAACAGTGGTTACAATAGCGAACAAAATGGCGGCAATCGTTTTTTAGAGAACCGCCAAAGGAGGGGCGGGAAAACATATCCGTACAGGGGACAATACCAGAGGAGACCATATCAGACCCCGAGGGGTGGTTACAGGACAAATTACCAACACAACCAGGCCCCTCAGGAATATCCCAACACAAGGAGTCAGCGATACCGCCAATAGTGACAAATAATTCTAATAAATTTCCTATAATCAACCTCTCTGATTATTCCCTAAATAAAGTTGAAATGGAAGTCCTGGAAAAAGGATTCATTTTTGTCCCTACTGCCAACGTTAGTAAATTTAACCTAGAGAAAGACCTTAAAGCATTTTTTCGTAAAATTAGATTAAGGGAATTTTTTGAAGGGAGAGACTACAATCCCCCTAATAATATCTCCGGACTTAAACAAAAGTCAACGTTCACCCCAGCCATCTGCCAAGTGGGTAAAAATGTGGAAGTGTTCGAAAAAGTAGTAGAATCAAAAATAAAAAAGATCCTAGAACACACATACCCTGACAAGAACAACATGTCTAAGGAACATAGAACAGCAATGACAGGCTTAAAAAACAACCTCCAGCTAACCATTAAACCTGCCGATAAGGGCGGAGGTGTAGTTGTTTTTAATACTGAGGACTACAATAGGAAAATGCTAGATCTACTAGAGGTTAAAGAACACTATCAAAGAGTCCCATTTTCCACCTTGGAGTCCTTGAACAAAAAGGTTTGGGAAACAGTGAAAAATGCTTTTGATAAAAATCTGATTTGCAAAGCAGAATTTGAATTTTTATATAGTAAAGATGCAAGAACACCGGCGATATATGGTCTCCCCAAAATTCATAAGAGTGTGCAAAATCCCCCCATGAGACCTATTGTGAGTTGCATTGGATCACGCCTCGAGCCTCTGAGCCAATATGCGGACACTTTCCTAAAACCGCTTGTATTAAAACAAGATTCCTACGTGCGAGACTCGGCACATATGATCTCCATAGTGGAAGGCTTAATGTACAATCCCAAAAACCAGATCATGGTGACCCTCGACATAGAGGCATTGTACACAAACATACCGCAAAATGATACGATCAATGTGGTAGAAGAAATACTAGGTAATGCAGACCTTAGAGGGGCTAACCTGGAGTTCATAATGCAATGCATAACTTTAGTCTTGAAAAGCAACATATTCCTATTCAGAGACGAGCTATTTCTGCAACGCAAGGGCACCAGTATGGGGGCCACTTGCGCGCCGAGCTTGGCATGTTTATACGTTGCCAAGTTCGAGGAGAGGCATGTGTTCAATGAAGCGTCGCCATTTTTTGAGAACATCTCGTTATGGCGACGCTTCATTGACGACATCTTCTTCATTTGGGAAGGAGAAATTGACACCCTGGAGGAATTTCTCGAGTGGTTGAACTTGGGGGATGAGAACCTCCGATTCTCAGCAGTATTTGACAGAGAAGCAGTAAACTTCTTAGATATCACCATAAAAAGTATCGAGGGCAGGCTGGAGGTGGAACTATATACCAAACCTACAGATAAAAACACCTTACTGCATTACAGCAGTTACCATCCTCGCTCCCAAAGGGACAATGTCCCATTTGGACAATTCCTTCGTTTACGAAGGAATTGTTCCACTTTAGAAGACTACTCTAAACACGCAAACAAACTTAGTGAGAAATTACAAGATAGGGGATACCCCAAAAAACTGATCAGGAATTCTTGCAAAAGGGCGCGATTTTATAACCGCGACACCATGATACACCCAGACCCGGCTACAAAGAAAAAATCAACAAATGACTCAAAACTAGTCTTTGTTAGCCAATTTTCAAATATCAGCAATAAGCTAAAAAATGTAATTCATTCAAGCTGGCACATCCTAAATGATGGTAGAGACGCCAAATTAGCTAAACCTATTTTTGCATTTAGACGTAATGAAAACATTCGTCAAAATTTGGTTCATACATATAGAGAGCAGAACCAGAATAATCAATTGACATTAAATGGCAATAAAGCAGTAGGAAACCATAAGTGCAGTAATTGCTCGATATGCGAAAACTGCATCATTGGCAAATCCCTAACTTACAACAACTATACCATAACCTCAAAAACTCTGAATAACTGCAGAAGTAGCAACCTTGTTTACATAATTCTGTGTCCCTGCAACCTAGCCTATGTAGGAGAGACTAGCAGGGAAATAAGATTACGCCTTCTGGAACATAGGTCTGCTCTGAAAACCAACAAAGAAAATGCCCCCATGGTTGATCATTTTAAACAACTACAACATAAGCACACAGAGTTCTCTTGGTTTGTCATCGAAAAAATCACTGTTTCAAAAAGAGGAGGTAACCTGGATACTAAACGTAAAAACAGGGAGCAGTGGTATATCTCCACGCTAGACACGGTCAACCGTGGACTCAATACCAAAGAGGACTGGATGAGAATAGCGCCATGAATTCATCCGTTGGACTATATCAACACCCAACATGAAGGACTGATGGTCAGACTAGTACTGTAATCTGGAAAGCTCCAAAAACCCCCATTAAAATTATAGTAAGACAACGAAGGTTATAGAAATAGCCAAAGCATGTCCCGGTATTATATTATCCGATTGGATAAATATGGGACACATTGGTCTCCGGGTTTGATCATTATCTACATTTATCAATTTGAAGATATTGGTAAATTCCATTTCATAAGAGGCATATACATAAAAATATATCTAAAATTAACTCCTTAAGCTGTATATATAACCAAATAAAACCCATAGGACTTAAGAAAGTTTGAGAATGAAGTTTGCCAAGTGACTAATAAAGTTTCTAAAAATTCAATGTTTAAAGTGTTTCTGTTTGCACTCGGTTTTCTTGGCCAAATAGGGTATCTAATGATCATTCAAATCGACAAACACGGAATAAAACAACAGAAACAGAGGATAAAATAATGCCCGCCTTGTAAGATGAACAATAAAGTTTTCGACTACCACCCTAAACTCGCAAAATATAAAAACAACCCATCGGTCCGGGGCCATACACCACGTGACCGCATGACGAGCTTTAAAAGCGACGACCTGAACGTGGGTAGTCGACATATCAACAAACGAAGCAGTGAGTGAAAAGACGCTACGCAGAGCAGTCCCGGGAAAACCAGCCGTGTGCCCACATTAGGTAAGAGACCGACCGCGCTATCGTTAGTCAATAATAGAAAGCCCAGTCATTAAGTAACTAAGCCAATACCTTGCTGCGAATAGATTAATTAGATATTGCAATCTAAGTATATAAAATAACTAAGCTATTACGCTTTTGTATATTTCCTACGCAGCCACGTGCATTTCACTACCCGGCTGCAAAACAGAACCCCCATTTCAGAAATTGGATCCGCAACTTTCGGTAAGAACTAATATTTACTATAAAACGCAGTTGAGGAATAAGAGTTAGATGACGCATTCGTCAAACTAAGCGAAACGTTTTTTTAAACATTGTTTCAGCAACGCACAACGCTAAAGAACAAAAGGGAAGCATCCTGCCCATTTGTGCAATAAACAAGGTAATTTCCTTTGAATGTAAACTGGATAACACAACCGTGAGATCCATGTAGCGATCGACTAACCGAGCGTAACGTTTTTTTTGAAAAATATAGTTGCGGAAATACCCAGCGCTAAAGAATTAAAGGGAGGCACCAAATTTACCCTGCCCATTTGTACAATAAACAAGGTAATTTCCTTTTGATACAAACTAGATAATACAGCCATCGACCAACAAGCGAGAGGCAAATAACTAATCGACTTTCTATAATTTATGCAGGATTGTGCAATGCCCGTTTTTGATCTATCTTCAAACAGACTAGTTGTGAAAAAATAAGCGCCTGCCTATATATCGAGGTAATAAACCAGGCGCCGAGCAATAAATTAATAAGGTCAGGGCAAACAATACCCAAACACAAAATAATATATCCCTCCTAATTGCAGATAGGATTGCGGAAGCCTGATGTTACCACAGGCGAAAGCCAGAGGAATACTACGCATTTGGTAGATCACCACTGGCGATATAACCATCACGGTTAGTAACCATATATATTAAAATGCATGAGTGATATCTGAGTGATGTGGGTGTCTATATGGGAAGAGAAGGTGGACAACACTAACCAAAAGGTCAATACTTGTCAAAATGTTTCAGTATAATTAGAACAGTGCGTGTTTTAAAAAGAAAATATGGGCAATACAAATGTTTTGAGGTTACAGGATCTCTGACTGACACCATGCATGAGTGACCAACAGGTCAAACATTTGCCATAATGTCTTAGTATAATTATAACAGTGTGTTTTATAAAATATTGGCAAAAAATGCTTTGAGGTTACAAGAATTCTGACTGACATCTTTGGGGACAATATGTGCTTTTTTGAAACCTCTGTGACAGAAATATGGGATATGCTGTTTATGGGTGTAAGAATTTTCCCTATGTATAGATAATGTGATAATGTTACATAATGCCTAGAAAAAAAGAGATCGATCCAGGTACATAATACTATTTGAGTTTACAAATAGGCACCCCTTGTGATTACAAATAGGCTCCTGTTGAGGTTTAATAAAAGTATATATAATTGTGTAACACCAATAGATGGTCTGCGGGCATACATAGCTGGCTTTGGTTAGCACACCTCGTGATGATATTTCTGGGTAAAGGGCAGCAATAGGATTCCTTGTGATAAGAAGGAGATTTTAAAGAAATCTTAAGAAATTTGAATAAATGTGGTATAGACATCCAAACTATATGTGGATCTAATAGTTGCACTGCATTGTATTTTATTTGTGCATTAGGTTTGATAACTAACGTGTGGAGAATACATACAAAACTGTCCTGAGGAAGGAAGCCATTATCAATTGATGCTTCCGAAACGCGTCGACGCCAATTCCTAAGTCATATTCGGCGTTGCCAACAATCAATCTGGTCTAAAGGAATAATATTCCTCCCATTGTTGACAAACGAGGGTCCGAAATGATATGACAAAGACAGATATTAGTGTCTCTTTTGATTAATTTCTCCACGTCCACATTAGGTGGTTTTAATTGTATGTTTTTTATTTGTGATGTACATGTTTTTAATTGACAATTCATTGATATCTTTGTATATTCTTTTACAATAAATTGTGTACTTTTTTAATTACTAACTCGGTTGGGTATGTTCCTTTTTGGTAAGTGTTCTCCAGCTCCACAAAACGAATGGTGTGATTGGCGGTTGTCATTTTGAGTCCTGATTCAGAAGCAGGAAATAATACTCCCCATAGGGAAACCTTTTTGTTTTACTATGCTGACAAAAGATAACATATAAAGAACATCCTCTAGTGCTCATATGACAAATGCAGAAAAGAAAATCTGATACTCCTTTTGATGCAGAACCATTCCAAGTGGTGTCTACTAAGGGACTTATGGTGACTGCCCAGAGCCCTTGGTAGTCTATTTTCGGAGACTCTTCTCATTACAAGTACTTGACCATTCGTTAATCAGATCTAATAATTGAAAGAGAGACTGGGTATGAAACATCGCAACTGCTGTTGCTTCTACACCATTGACACAGATCCCGGACTTAGGTGATGACACCACCCAGTTTCCCAGAAATGTAAATTTTTATTTAACAGGGGGCAGATGTAGTATTGTGTGAATTAGAATTGATGGAATCCTTTTGGCTCCAGATGGGCTCCTTAGAACTACGATGTAAGTGGTGGAATCGAATGCACTGAAGCCTGGTTTAGAATGTTGAGTTTGCTATTGCATGCAGAAGAATACGGACTTGTATTACTACACTACGTGTGTGGCATGGTCCTTTGTGGGTACCCAGGATGGGTAGGACGCTACACTTGTGAGGCCCTAGTAAAGTGACACTACATGTCTGCAGGGTCTGTAAATTAAATGCTACTACTGGACCTGCAGTACTGATTGTGCCACCCGCTTTGGTGACTTTTTAAACATGTCTCAGGTCTGCCATTGCAGCCTGTGTATACAGTTTCAAACTGCCATTTCGACCTGCAAACCCGTTTTGCTAGGCCCAAACCTAACCCTTTTAATACATTCATGTCATTCCTAGGATAGGCCCTGAACAGCCCAGATGGCAGGGTGCAGTGTATTTAAAAATTAGGAGATGTACTTTTAAGTTTTACACATCCTGGTAGCAAAAACTCTTTCAGTGTCCTAATAAGCTGTAACTTCCAAAGGGGAACAGGTAACCAGGTAATTTTTCGTGTCTTCTGAATTGTAATGAAAATTCCTCTCTCATGATAAAGTTTGAAAAGGACACTTTCAGAGAGATTACATTTTCCTGCCTTAGTCTTTGAGTATCTGCAGCTTGTCTCTGGGTCAGATGACTGCGTGTAGTTGACTATTGTGCTATTGTGTATTTCTCCAAGACAGCCACACACACTAGAGAGCTTAGATGTTCCTATATGGGCCATTACTGGCAGGATGGGAGGACAGAGCTGGGCACAGCCATAAATTCCGCTTGAATAGGCTGTGTCCTACCTCCATAAAAAAGGGATGCATACCTCCTTGGCTAGTCTGGAGCCAGGGCATGGGACGGAGGACACCTGGGCACTTCAAAGGGAACCCTCTAGAAGTTTTTCTCACTTCAAAGGAAACACCTGGTATAAATAATGGACATTAGACACCAACTCTTCAATACACTTCTGAACCTGTGGAGACTCTGTCAGGAAGAAGGACCTCTGTGCTGCTGAAAGGACTGCTGGACTGGTGCAATGTTGGACTTCTGCCTTGCTTGTTTGCTGCCCTGTTGGACTGCTGCCTGAGTTAGAAGGATCTGGGCCTGCACCTGAACCCAGGACTCCCAGAATGACTAGTCTGCTGGCCACCTGTTCAGAGCCACAGGGACATAACAGGCTCACAGCTGCCTGAACCAGCACCCAGATCCAGCAGGAGCTAGCTCCTGACCCCAAGTGGTGCCCCTCAGGTCCTGGACCCTTTGTGTGGCCTCAGAGTGGCTGAATTGAAGTTTTTGGTCTTCTCACAACTGGGAACAGGACCATTGGCACCAACACCTTGCCACCTGCAAAGCCCACCAATGCGAAGTTCCATCAACCAGACTCTGCACTATAACATTGGCTGTTTGTGGGGAGCACCACCGGCCCACTCCCTTCCGACAACAACAGGATCTTCGCACTAGAAAGCAACTGTCCGTGAAACCAGGCCTACCCTTTGTGCAACATCCACAACTGCCTGATATGCTTCTCTGCTCCTCACACCCAATCCACCGCAAATGGGACTCTTTGGGCTAGACTCAGATAGTAACTTTTCAGAGAGACTATGCTGGTTCCTGTGTCCCACCTGTGTTCCATTTTGGCCGGACTAAGCTTGTTATTTTATTCCAGTTTTACACAACCAGATAGCCGCAAACGATATTTTGAGATTTTTGCACTATTTTCTTTTACATATTTTAAATTGATTATCTATGATTCTACTGATAGGTGTTTGTTTTTTTGGTCTTGATTTATCAATTCAATTTTGCTCTATTTTTCTAAATTGGTGTGGGATCTTTGTTGTGTTTTTACTTTCTTATGTTTGAAGTGCTGCATAAATACTTTACACATTGCCTCTAGGTTAAGCCTGGCTTCTCTGTGCCCTGCTACCGGAGGGTTGAGCACAGGTTAATTTGAGGTCTGCTTTTGCCTCACCCTGACAAGGATTGTGGTTGCTGCTTGAGTAGGGTTGCACCTCCTCAATCAGTAACCCACTTACTCACAGTGGGACATTATACTTGCCCCAAATTGCTTGGAGCAAGAAAAGTGAGCGCCACTTCTTCTAGGAGGGTTTGGCACAGAGAGAGGACTCCTCCTATTGAGAAATGTTTTTTTTAAAGGAGTCAAAGAGGGACCTTTAAACCACAATTTTAATATAAACTTGCTAAAACGTCAGACAGCACTTATGAAAATTCCATTTATTTGATGGTGTGCTAACGAAGGCGATAGCAAACCACGGATGGGCCTCATGTTCTTCAAAGTTTGCCATGGGTTCTCCTCCCTCCTAATCAGGAATTACCACCAGTGTGGCACTGCCAGAGTTTATCCATGGGTGCTACATGTATGCCATTGGTTACCCCTTATAACAACAAGCATTTGCAATGCAATCAATCTCGCCTTTGGGACCATATATGTATTTAGCTATGCAGCACATTAGCCTGGGTGCTGAAACATCTACTGTTCTTTAACATGAAGGGAAGGTAAGCACCAAACTGCACGACACACCAGGTATGGGAACACATGGAGATAAATATTGCCTTTCAGCTGGAAATGATATTGTCCAAAGCTCTGCTATTAATATAAAATCAGGGCCATACAAGTTTTGAAAAAATTATTATTGCCTATGGGTGCTTGTGAAAGACAATTTCTATGGACTGGAATCTAGAGAATGCTAAAGTGATTCTGGTATTTTACTGACCTCTGTTGGTCGTTTTCTACCAAGAAAGTGGAGGCAGTTGCCAGAAAAATTAAAAAAAGAAAGTCCCTCAGCAGAAAACAATTCTGGTATTTTACTGACCTCCACTGGTCTTTTTGTATCAAGATAGTCTAATTGAGGCAGTTGAACAAAAAAATAAATTCCTAAGCGGAAGCAGACGAGTCTTAGGGCTCATCTCCAGAGCCCACAAAGTACATACACATCTAAGTATATTCGAAAAGTATATACAAGAGGTCTCGAATTCTCGACCAAAAAATTACACTAAGTGCAATAGGCCAGTACCCGAATTTTGCCGTTGATGCTGTTGCTTCGGCAAATGTGGGGCGTGTGAGCAAGGGCGAGGGAGGCAGAGAGCAGGTGTTTGGAGGGTTGCTGCAACATAATGTTTTTTTGTTTATGATGCTTCCTCTGACAGCGACTCCTCCATGACAACAACAGGGGAGGAATGCAAGTCTGTATATAGCAGCCAGCAAGACAGTGGTAAAAATGTCCTGCTGCCACTTTAGTTTTACGTGTTACACCGTTGGCTGATTCTCATGTTAGTCAAGTTTTTTTCTAGCGCTTACTGATTGTTCTTTGCAGAGCATTTCTAATTAAAGCTGCAACTCCTTAGACTTTTGGGCATGTACTGTTTTGTATCATTATGTGTTTCAATCACCTTTTATCTGCTTTACCTCTTCCACTTCTGCTCTCATTTCTATTATCGGGCTCTTCGAATTGCCTTCCTTTGCTGAAAGAGCCTTTACTTTGCTTCAGTTTTGCTGCCATTTTTTCCACTTATTTACTTTCAATACATGTGCCAACATCTTCGGCAGTGGCTGCTCTAGTCTTTTCCTCCCATTATGATGTGCAGATCATCCCTCTGCTCTTTAGGAATGGTTATACTGTGGACAGGCCCAGATCTGGGGCTGCCTCTCTTCCTTACCATACAATCAGAACGCTATTTCTGTCTCTACATGTTGACTTCCTGAGTATTTCAGCTTCCACTTAGTTGGCTTTGCATCCTCCCACCTTCAAATTCCTTACTCACACTGCCTCTCACATACACTTGGTTATTTCCCCTTCCATGTATCAGCCCTGTCGTTTCGCAACTCCCTCTATTGAGCCTCCTTCTTCGCCATACTGGTTTCCTTCCCACTTGAAAAATATTGCTACTACATCGTCGTATTGCTCACTCAAAATCAGCTGTGTTCTACTCAATGGCCACCGTCTGGCCAAACACAATTTAGAGTTCAGGAACGTTCCATTCGACCATGATCTGGATATCACCTTTATTGCTGAAACACTACTCCAAACATTGCTCTTGCAGTTCTAAGGTTATAAACTGACCAACTAGTAGTTGTTGAGAATCACAGTGCTCATGGTAATGATATTTCCCGCAAAGCGGACAAAACTGTGGTTCTCTCCTGCATGATCTTTTAGGTTAACTTTTTAGTCTCTGAGCCTAAGCATATAGCTGGACACACTATGAGCCTTCTTTCAGCCCACAATGAGCTACTGAACATTGCCTTCTTGAATGAATTTATTTGAACCTCTCGTAAAGCTATATCTTTTAAAACTGTCTGCCCTTCCCAGTCACTACCCCATTCGAATCCTCAAACCTCTCTACCTTGTCAACTCTGGTCCAAACAGAATTCTTCTGAATTTGGCTCCATATTCGATAGCACAGCTCCCAGTCCCTTTCCTAACAGAAATTCCCTATCTGATGTTTATAATACCACTGTCAATAGAGCACTTGAATCAACTATCCTTTGTAAAATCAGAACCTCTTTAGGACTCATCCATTGACTCCTTAATACTGAAAAAAACTATTGGTGGTGCTGCAAGAAATTTCGAAGACAATGGACATCTCCTTATAACTCTACTGTTAAAGCCCTATACGAAAGAGAGCCTGCTATCTATAAAAAATAAGCCAGGCCACACAAGCCAACTATTTTCATGAGTGCATTGCATCCACCAAAATCCTTACAGACATATCTTTTTAATACTGCATGGTAGCTCACCCAAATGCTGCTTCTATGTTTGTGATCCCAACACTCTCTGATTTCGTTCAAGATAAAATTACTAAGTTCCCTTCCTTGGACAGGACTTTCCCTGCCCTCCGCCACTCTCCCATCACACACTTCAGCCTCCAGACCGTCATCTTTAGTACGAACGGGGAACATTATTTTGGATCAACTTGCAACATTTTCAGCTCTTCCTTAAATACGTTCCCTGTAAATGGTGTTGCCTCTTCTCGGGCTTTACTCCTAACTTTGCTTCTCAATACTTCCTCCAACTCTGGCAAGGTACCTGAGGACTGGGAAAAATGCTAAGTATCCCCTTCTAAAAAAGCCTTTGAGTGACCCTTCAATCCTTTTCAATTATCTGCCCATATCCCTGATACCAATGATCGCCAACATCGCTGAAAGCTGTGCCAGCCAACAACTAAGTGTATCAATGCCCATGCCTTGTTAACCAGCTTCGAGTTTGGCTTCTGCCCCCGATCGCAGTACAGAGATGCACTAGTTGATGCAGCCAATGACATCAGGTGGATACTAGATGTGGCTGGATCAGCAGCCTTAATTATATTAGACTTCTTTGCAGCTTTTGACATGGTCTCTCCAAAGACCCTGCTAAACACACTTGCCACCCTTGGCATGAAGGGGGCTCTTTATGAATTTACTTACTATAGACAACACCCTTTCAGCAAACTTACTAGAAAAGCCACAAGCAACACATGGAAGAACCAAAACCTTTCATAGAACGCTTTGTCATAGCATGCTACAATGTCCGACAATAAATATAACACCTATTTAGTTGACATTACAACCTCCCGGTTTTCATAAATGTGGATTTTGCAACATATGCCAATTTGCAGCAAACAAAACTCCCTGTTCTCAATATAATAATAGCAGAAAACAATATTTAAAACAATTCATATTCTGCTATACCAATTATGCAGTTTACTGTATTATTTGTCATTGAAGGCAAGAATACGCTAAGCGCTAAGAGACCTGTCAGTGAACAAGCGCTCTATAAGTCCCAGTTAACAATATCAATAAAAATACAAGAGCATGTTAGGATGTTAGGATTCTCAAAAATAGAGCTAATAACAATTCTTTTGCAACACATTACAACATGCAATATAAGTCCAGTGAAAATTTGAAAATGTGTTTTCACACTATTGCCTGCATGAATTGTCATCCTAGAAGGGGCAATAGAACTGTGGACCTATGCAAGCTGAAGACAAATTGGATCATTAGATTAAGAGCTGTGGATAAATACCTGAACCAGGATAGAAAACTACATGTATTTCTAACAGATTAAATAGAATTGCATCAAAGTCGTACAAGAACAAATATATGTGGCTGTGTAATGTGTATGAACAATTTAGAGTTGGCAATGTAGTTTTTTGTGTTTCTTTCCTGATTATTACATACATTTACATTGGATTCTAGTTTACTCAACATGAATTGCATAGCACGTGTATGTATATTCATATGCATAATATGGCAAAAAATATTGCAGCATTTGATAATAGCAATGTGAATATATGGAATAATATACAATGTGAGATGCATACATGTGTGTATAAATAATTGGTAATATTCTTTTGCATTTGGGACGTTACTGTCAGGGGACTGTGTTCTCAAAGGAATCACTTGGTTCTAATTGATTTTATTCAGCCTTATTTAACCTCCAGGTACCCCTGCGATTGGTGCCTATAGTTTGCTTTTTGCACCTGTAAATTCTTAACTTGCACTCTTAATTGCATGTCTATTTGTTTGCTTTAGATTTGGACCCAGTTCCGACTTTTAGGTGTGTGTTCTCGTAGCATATCAAAGTCCATTATACACCATAGAACGACTACTTCTGGGAAAGCCAATCATTGTTTTGTTTACATCAGTTTCCTTTTAGTGTACAGTTTAGGCATTTTATCTATATTTCCTTGAAGGTTTTCCTATGTTGCCATATTGTGGGAGGACATATATATAGATATATACTGTTTTCCCCAGTCTCTGCCTTTTGTTTCATGCAGGTGGTTCACTCCAAGATGGCAGTGATCTTCCTATAAAGAAAGAGCTGTTTCTTGCAGATTCGAGTCAGTGTATCAGTTTCACTTCAATATGGATGCACACGGTGACTGAATGGTATCTAGAGGCTTTTATTAGCCATACTCGCATATTAGTATAAACTGAGTATATACGACATGTCTTTCAGGATTAGATTTCTATATTAGCATGTCACTCTGAGATGGTGGCAGTTTTACAGATGATGATAGTGTGTTTTACATTGGTCCGTCTTATCTTTTTTGAGACCATGACTTTTTAGTGTCTGTGCTCCAATTCATATGGACACTTAACAACTGCCTTGCATAATGGAACGTCAAGGTTAGTGTTTATATGAGGGAAAGTTAGCATTAATATTATTGGGTCATTGATACTATTGTTCTGGCAGAAAGGGACAATATTTTTGTATATTGATATTGTTTATTTTGTAGCTTATCATGGCTGAATAAATATAAAATTTGAGTCAGACTGGACCTTTAATGTCTTTCAACAAAATGCCTGGGGTAGCGGAAGTGACATCACATACTGTAGTGTAGTTCCTATATTCCCAATAGGCTCTGCGCATTGGAATAATATATTCAGCAGTGTAGACGTAGGACTTAGGTCGACTAGCTCTCTACTGACTATATTAGACTTAAGGTTTGCCAGCTAGCTCAGAGGTCACTAGAAACTTTCTCGAATAAACGAGGAGGAGTTTAACCTCCCTGGATAGACAAGAAGGGATTAGCTTCTGACAACCATATAACATGACAACTTTGCTCCCTCAGAATAAGAGTGTATCTCTAGAGTCGTGTGAAAACAATAGACAGCTATTTCACTCAGTCAATCGTCCGTACTTAGTTTCACCAGAGTGCAGAGAAAAGAGAGACTGGCGTTTTCAATAAAAGGTGTAATTTATTGAGCAGTCTTCTTTCTCATGCAAGAGAAATGAATTGCCATAATTGCAATACTTAATGTAAAGTAAAGTGCGTACAGTAAAAGGAGTATTATGAAATAATACTGTAAAAGCATTGATATGGTTTCTTAGCCATAAGATACTTTAAAATGGATAAAATATATACATACATATATACATTGACTAACATACTCAACTGGTGCTTCTAAATACGCCTACCCCGGTGTACCTGACCTAAGCCTAATACGTGGGAAGGAGTAAGTAAGTAGCAGTTTAAGTTAAGTTGGTTTTGCCAAGAATCTGACTCAAGAATTCTCTTCAAGGGTTTAGTCAGCTCCGTACCTGGGTAATAGAATGCAGGAGGTCTGGTATCTCTCTTTCAGGACTTGATATCCCAGCTGCCAGCGATGGCGGCTGAGAACACCTGAGCTGGATTTCTCGGCAGGAGAAAAGACAGCGTCTCCCTCAGTGTGTCAAAAGGGAGGGGCAGCATCCGTGGGCTCTCGCATCAGCTGGGCTCTCGGACAAGTAGATAGCTGCTCGGCTCCAAAACCACCACTGTTTGTTTGCTTAAGGCAACGTTGGTATATTTATACCTGAAAGGTGCCGGGTTTGACGTAAGGTTGGACATAAGACGTCAATAAAGATGTCACTAAGAACTGGCCGTTCTTACAGTGCTTCACAGGAGTTCTAGGATGAAATCAAAACAAAAGCAAACAGGGATTTCCCAGGTTGCTGGAGGTTTGGTTTGTTTAGAGAACTCGTTGTGCTTTCTAGGAGTCCGGGGAAGTAGCCTTGCTTAATGTGACTGCATGGGCTACAACTAAATATTGATATGATTCCAATGCCATTATAGGGATATTATTGATTATAACCGTACAAGGGCATAAAATAGAAATATCGATTTAGGTTCCTAGATAAAAACACAATAATACCGTTTGACCTTACTGATATAACAGGAAGTGAAACCATATAACTAAGCCAGGGCGGTGAACTCCGCTTAGGTTGGGGAGTTTGCAGAGTTTTACGCACTCCACACTCCTTGGAACTTGTAGAGTTACGAAAGACTCAGCTCCTTGCTCACGCTCGCCAACAGTAAGTTAATGACTGGGAAGGAGGAAAATCCAATGCTAGACTACTTCCCTGTGAGATTTCTCAATGTAGGCTATCACGGATAGTCACTACTGCACGAGTTGAGAAACCTTCCATTCCCTTTGAGGAAGCTGCAGTTCGCACAAATTTTACACCATGGAACAAACACCCATCGCTAACAATCAGTGCAAACGGAACAAGGTAACCCACTCCGCCGCTCGCAGAACTCCACGCAGATTGGTGGAGTTTTTTTTTCACACAGCGAACTCTGCATATGACCTTTGCTGTCGTCAAAGTGTAATTAAACAGAGGTTTCAAGTTGATGAGAAAACCATATTCCTAAGTATTTCAATTTTGTTCGTGTTCCAAGGGAAGTTGGTGGCTGTAAAATCTGGTTTAAAAGTAAATTTGTTCAGAGATAAGATTTCACACTTGTCATGATTTAATTTATAGCCAGACACTAGAGTCTAGGAAGTTACTTCATGTTAGAAAACAGGGATTTGTCTGTGAGGTTGTGAGATAAATAAGAGAATGTCGACTCCTTAAACTGCCATTTTAATCTGGTGGTCATGCCATGAAAAACATTATATGTCCGGATTTTTTCTCATCTTGGAGGTGAACAGTTCTAAAGCAAAGTTAAAAAGAAATTGTGAAAGAGGGCAAACTTGAGGAACATCTCTACCCAATGTAAAAGTGAGGGAACTGAGCCCGTTAGCAAAGATGACTGCTTGAGAATTAGTGTATCAGTGGGAGATGAGGTTAATGATTTCTGGCCCAAATCTGAACCATTTAAGAGTATGGAAAATAAAGGACCAATTTACATAGTGAAAGGCCTATTCAGCGTCTAAAGTAATTGCCACTAGAGATTCTGGCAAATGTGTGGTTTAGATAAAACATCAAACAATAATCGAGTATTATCAGATATGTATCTCGCTTTAACAAAACGGGATTGTTCCTTTCTAAGAAGTTTGGGTGAAGAAATTCCAAGCAGAGGGCTAAAGCTGTTGATAAGATTTATTAAGCGGTATTAATGAGACAAATGAGTCTGTCGTTTTTTCATATCTGGGGATCTTTTCCTTCTTTTGGAATAAGTCGAATGAGGGCATCTAAAAAGGATCAAGCTGATTCACCTTAATGAATAAAAGGAAGACAGAAGAGAAGAGAATTTGAGAAGAAGCAATTTGGAAAAGTGTTTTAAAATTCAGTAGTAAATCCATCAGGGCCCGGAGCTATATCAGATTTAAGAGAGGATAAAGCATTCTGAAGTTCTGACAGAGTAATGTCCTCCTCTAACACTACAAAACTTTTTTGGGTGTCCAAAGATTTTTGTGTAGAGGAAATTTAATTACAAATTTCAAGGTCAAAGGGAACGTGATCAGGGGTGTATAGTGCTTTTTAAAACTGAGCATACTCTCCTAATATGACCAGGTCTTTGTGTAGCAGACATGAGTGAGTGTCCTGAATGGATTACATTTTAGTCCTATTCTTCCTAATTTTAACAGTAATTAGCTAGCAGTTTGCCTGGTTTATTTTGACCACCCTAATATCTGGCACTGGATTTAAAAGGAATAATGATGCACTATCAGTGGAAACTCTCTTAAATTGAATTTTGGCATTGATAAGTTCCTGCAAACAATCCTTCGATTTGGAAGTATAGTATGTGTGTTCCAATTTTTTACAAAAATTTTGTTCGTTTTATTAATAGAGGTTTTCTTCTTTCTTGAGAGAACTCTGATAATAAAGTTTCGATCTGATGCTTTAAAGGTATCCCAGATAGAGTGAAAAAGGAAGCTGATCAGTGTCATTAAGTTGAAAAAATTCATGGAAGAAAGAGGAAAAGGCAGAAAGTATCTTGCAAGAGTTGCATGAGAAGAGGAATCCTTCATCTCCAAATGTGTTGAATAATGAGGAGAATATAAATTACATTTATGAGAAGAACCAGAAGGACACTTACATTTTTGCTTTTGTTTTCTAACCTGCCCAGAAACCTATATAAATAATGAGGAGCTTTGGTTCTCACTCAGAAATTGCAAAGGAGCTGGGTATACCAATGTTAGAAGGAAGGAGAGCACTGGTGAAAAGACAAAGTCTCCTTAAAATGAGGAAAACATAAACATAATATGGAGTATGGAGAAACTGTAGTCCAAAGCACCAGAAGTATGTGCAGTAATGCAGAGCAAGGACACCCATATGAGGAGTTTACTTACTGGAACAGGTTATGAAGAAGCTATCTTTCCCTAAACAACAGAAGTATTCAAATAATGCACAGCAAGGACGCCAAGGTGAGGAACTTACATGGTAGAAGAGAGAGCTGATGATCAGTGCTTTTGCTAGATGTCCTTCAGACTGCCTGCTCTGTCCACTTGAAGGACTCCATCATTACTACCAAGGTAAATGGCAGCTGCTGTAAGGAAAAGGAGTAGAATATACTAAAAATATATAGCACAGTCCAAATCTGCCCCAAATATCACAGAACAGCACACCAATCACCGTCTCTCAAAAGAATTGCAAGACGGGAAACTGCTGCCGTGAAGGAGGTTTCCCTGTCAGCCCACCGAGAGGTATGCAGACGCCACAATCTTCCTGACTTCATATTAGCTTTAACTCTGATTTTTCTCAGGAAGTTACATCACATGACATTAACCTTGATGACATAACAATAATTGACATCGCTAAAGTTTCATAATAACTCCATGAGTAACGTCACAACACAGACAAATGTCTATTTAAGATTACACCTATTTTATGGTGATGGCTTGATTTTTGAAAGTTCTGGGGCATAATACTTGCCCTGCATTGCAGTGAGCAGGTGAAGCGAGTAAGCAGGAATTCTTCTTAGGGGTTCCATTCCTCTAAAAAACTTTGAAAAGAAGGGGGTCTAATAGTGCTTTTAAAGCACATTCTTTTCCATATATATTTGCAAAAATGTCATAGGCTTTGCAAGAATATTCATTAAATATTCAACTCCTTTCATGGGGTGTCAAGCCATTGAAACCTGATGCTCCGCAGGCACCAACCTCTTTTTTCCAAAATAGGCTATGGGTTTCCTCATAATGCAAAAGTTACCTCCATTGTGGCAGGGCTCACATTTTGCCGTTAATGCCCCAGTATGGCAGTGCAAAAATGTTGCCATTTATGCTGTCCATATGCTATAAGTGACCATTATTTCAAAAACTTCTCTCTGTATGGCAGGGTTATAATTTTGCCGCGATTGCTATCCTCCCATATGTCAGGTCATCCTCCTTAATGCGATGAGTTACCTTCAATGTGCTAATACCTACATTTTGCCATAGGTGCCGCCATTTCAAGACTCTATTCAAGCATGCTAACATTTTTCTACGGGTACCTTATATGCAATAATTAACTGTAGTGTGCCAGTATTTTACCATGAGTGCCCATTATGCCAGCAAATACTGCCTGTGTCAGTATTTCGCCTCAGGTCTGTCATGTTATTTTGCCATCAGTGTTTCTGTAAAACAAGAATTACCTGCAGCATGCCAGGGCCAATGATAGATTCCCAAGCACGGCACCACAATCTCACTTACCCTCCAACACTCTTGTACACTAATCTATTCTTACTTGCAGTCTCACTCACTCATTGCCACTTACTCTGACTTACTAATACTTACCGACACTCAAACTCAAGTCACATTAGCAGATGGAGGGATAGCTCCACTAATAGTCTGATTCGTACAATGGACCTCAGCTACTTCTATCCCTCAAATGGTCCCGGGTCAAACAACAGGCATCCATATTTTCTACCGGAACAGAGAGGGCCCTATACCCTCACTAACCAACACCAAAATTGGGATACTATAGGTAATTATAGCCACTATAATCCTGACGACCTATTATATCCAGGTCGGGTCATATCCAGGGACCATAGAACTATAAATCACTTCGCGATGTACCCAGAGAGGAGGGAAGGGCCATACCAAGTACCTCAATATGAATACCCCTACTCAACTTACATGAATAATCAGTACAATGTACCTATTTCAAACAGATTTAACGCCTTCTATGAGCAGTGCGGCCTGGAGGGGGTTGACTGACTACCTGAATCGCGAATCTCCTCTGTATATAATGATTATGTAAACTATGAGATAACACACGATAAAAACGATGGCATAAAGGGACTAAATGAACTAAATATTACTGAGAGTCTATTATCGATCGACCAGATGGGCCCAGAAACAAGAACCTTACTAGAGAGTTCGCTTCCACAAAATCGGTCAAACTCGCTTATAGACCATCCAGAGGCTTTTAGCCGCGAACCAGCCAATGCAGAACATAACCACAACATTATGGAAGAACAGGTAGTCATACAAACAGAGTTTATTCACCCAAACGTTGCTAACACTGTAAATATAGACTCAGAGATAGATGCAGATACAACATCGTTACGCAGCACAAGCCTGGTCTCTTGGAACACGGCAGGCTTGGCCGATAAAGTTTGTGATCCTACTTGGCTGACCTTTGTCAAACAACACGCAGTGATATGTCTGCACGAAACATGGCTGGCAGATAATAAATATGCCCACATCGAGGGATATCAAAGCTTCCTCACCCCAGCTGAACCTTCGAGTAGCGGAAGAGCAAAGGGGGGCCTGGCAATTTACATAAGTTTGGCTCTTATCTGCCATAAAAACATTTGTCACTCAGGCAACAGGAACATTCAAGTACTAGAGTTAAAGAGGGGTAAACATACTTTGACCCTGATTAATTTTTACAACGCAGTAAATCAGTACGGAGAATGTAACTTACTGCAGCTGTGTGACTTTCTGAGAGATAATGTGAGGAACTTATCAAGCAAACTGCTGATTGCCGGTGACTTCAATACCCATCCCTGTGGGAACCCAGGAGAGACGCCCATGGGATATCTAGGGTGTAATAGCATAAAAGGTTTTCACTTTGACCATTCTCGGCGCAGAACCCAGCTTAATATTTTGATGAACGAAAACAATTTAGTCGCAGCTATGTCTGAGACGGCGGAGCATACACTTTTCCAAGTTCCCACATATGAAGGTAATTCAAACGGATCATATATAGACCATATCCTATTATCTACGGACCGTGCCAACTTTGCTTCAGATTTTCGTATTCAATTGAATGCCCATAGCGATCATAATCCCATCTCCATCAAATTGGGTGGTGGCATCCTGGACTTGCCAAAGCGCTGCGAAGGTCAGGGAACTATAAAGTGTACAAACGGAAAGCGCCGCCTTAAATGGACAATGGTGAACTGTGATAACTTGTATATCTCGATCAATAACCTATGTAGCTCCGATCTTTCAATCTGTGTGTCATCTACATCATCTCCTGGACAAACGTTGTCTGCATTTGAGGGGGTCGTAGCAACAGTAGGGTCCTTGTTGATGGTGTCAGCAAATGGGCATGTGGGCAATAACCCAAAATGGTTTGATCACTCTTGTTCCAAAGCCAGTAGAGACCTTAAGACGGCCCTAAAAGCTAGACCCAGAGACCCGGCATGTATCAAGGCTATGCGCGCTAATTATAAAAAAAAACTTGCGTCACGGAAAAAAGAGGTAAAGACAAGCACTTGGGAGTCTCTCCTAGATCCCAAAATTTTGGGTAACAGCGCCAGGTTTTGGGAAATCATCAATAAACCTTTGTTTGATGACCCAAGTAATACTGTTCTTGGCACAAATATTCCAGAGGAAGAATGGGTCACCCATTTCAGTACTATTTTTAAAAGTAATAAGCCACAGGCAGAGTATAACTCTATTACTCCTATGGAGAACTTTTTGCATTTTTCAATTAACCCCTTCCATGCTCATGACGAGCTCAGCTCGTCATGAGGCACGGTTGAGCTGTGCTGATGACGAGCTGAGCTCGTTATGAACAATGGGATTATCCATAAATCAGCACAGGAGGGGAAAACCATTAGCATTGAAGGTGTTAATGAGGTCGAAAAAGGAATTCAAGGCCTAACCTGTAATAAGGCCCCCGGGCCTGATGGCCTTCCCCCAGATCTTTTTAAATCTTGTCCATCATTATGGGCTCCAGTCCTTACCGCTGTAGTTAATGCGGCGGCAGTTTCTGGTTGTCCAAAGTCGTGGGGGATTTCCACTATAGTACCCGTATTTAAAAAAGGTGATCGCAGCAGCCCACTCTGCTACAGACCAATATCTTTAATTAATTCTATAGTAAAAGTAGTGGGGGGTGTAATTTTAAATAGGCTAACAGCCTGGGCAGACGAAAATAATGTAATCTCCCCAATTCAATACGGTTTCAGGCCTGGTCACTCAACGGTTACCCAGTGTTTGAACTGGTACATGATCATAGGGAAATACACCATGGCCAGGAAAGGTACAATTCATATGGCATTCATGGATCTATCGTCGGCTTTCGACTGTGTAGATCGAGGTAGGCTATGGGATGCCATGGCAAAGATGGGTATAGAGCAGAACCTGATCAACTTATTAGCCGACATGCACTCTGATACAAGAGCAAATGTCAGATATACACAAGACTTAAAAGTAACAAGGGATTTTGGAATACATCGGGGCGTCCGCCAAGGCTGTATTCTAGCCCCATTTCTCTTCAATCTGTATATTAACGATCTAGAAGAGCATCTTTTAGGTACAGGAGTGGATTACCCCTATGTCGGCCGGAAAGGACTGCCGGTTCTGCTTTATGCGGACGACGCAGTCCTGATATCCAGGACTGCAACAGGCCTACAAACCCTGCTAAACGCTTTTCATGACTTCATGAAGTCCCGGGATTTGAGTATTAACAACTCAAAATCCTATGTCATGAAGGTAGGCCTGGGGAAAAAAAAGCTAAACTCATTTAATGTTAATGGGGAAAAAATTCCTGTAGCTAAGACATTCTCCTATTTGGGTGTCCTCTTTGACCATCAGCTAAAATAGGACCCACAGTACAGAGGAAAAGTGGAGAGGTAACCAGAGCCAACGCAGCTATACTTGACTTCGCAAGAAAAATGGGTAACAGTCCGGTGGCCGCATTGCTCCAACTCTATCAAGCAAAGAGCATAGCTATCACTTGCTATGGAAGCGAGCTATGGGGGTTTACCTCTTCTAGAGGCCTGGAGGTTGCAGAAAATAGGTTTCTAAAACGGGTTTTGAGGGTACCGAGGGGAACAGCAAACTTTTCTGTTCATGAAGAATTGGGTATGCCCTATTTATGCGACAGAATAGCCGTAAATCCCATACTTTGTTGGCTAAACTGTTGGATAAATACTGACATACCCCTTACCCAACAAATCCTGAAAGAAGCATTAACATGGGAAAATGGGTCCAAAGTCCCCTGGATCAAATATATCAGCAAATGTCTATCTGAACTAGGGCGTCCCGACCTTTTTGCAACCCCAGAGCTTATTACTAAATCCGACGTTATTTTTGTGAAGAAGACCTATATTGCATCTAGGTATTTAGCCCGGGAGGAGGCCGAACTAAAGAAAGACAGTGTCCGGAAACATGTGCTATTAAAAACCTCTTTGCAAATGGAACCGTACCTGTCATGGCCCCTGTCAGGTTATGATCGCTTTCTGCTCACGAGGTTTCGCCTAGATCTATTCCAACTTTTATTGGCCGTACCGAGGGGGACCCATCGAGGTCAAGTGTTGCCACCTTGCGGCTGCGACGAAAAGTCTCTGCAAGACCTGGCACACTTTTTATTCATCTGTCCCTTTTATCTTGTACCACGGAAGCTATATCTAAAAACAATCCTCAAACAATTGAATTTTGCACAAATTCGACCAGCACTTTATTACCTCCAACTTCTAAGCTGTGACTGCACTTTATTTGTATGTAGTTTTTTAAAACTTGCAATCAAATTTAGGAAAAGCATGGAGGGGTAATTATGTTGTTGCTGAGAGAAATATATTTAACTAACATAATTATTTATACTTATACATTTTTTACTGTATATTCTGCATGTGATTCTCTATTCTATGTGATTTTTAACAATATATGGATTTTATGTGTCATTTGTAGTTTACTGAAATGTGCTTTTATGGATGTTACTATGTACATTCGAATAAAGTTGTTTGACTTGACTTGACTTGACACTCAAACTCACATATTCTCAATCACTACCTGTCACTAACTCTCACTCACTTTCACTAACAAAACACATGCTTACACATAGACACACATGTTCACACATAGACACTACTGCTCAGATATACAGTGATCTCTCTCACATAAACACACTCTCACATGTAAGCATACACACAATATTAATATAAAAGCTGTTGTTTACTTACCTAAGTTGGCACCAAAGTTACCATTCTAGTTAATTGTGCTCCATTTTTATTACACTATTATTGAAAAATAGAAAATTATTCACTATTTGTATAAAGAAAAGTTAACAGAAAAAAAGGAGTGCACAGCCGCCCCTGTGTTTGTGGCTCTGATTTTGCTACCTGTGAGGCCAGGGTCGGAAAGGCAGTGCCAGGGATCGCGGGGTAAGCCAGGGGTCACAACTGGTAAATGACATCCATGGATTGGAGGGCAGTGCTCTTTGGATATTCTATAAGGATGAAATCTTAGGTCCTGCATGTTCCTTGTGCTATAAAGACAGTCATTCTTGACTTCCCAGTGAGAAGAAATCTGTGACTCAATTATCGTTGGAGCATCTCCACTTCAGGTAAGTGGGGTTATTCACTGAGCAGGAATTTCTAATGACTACTCGTGCATTATTAAGTCGGGGCAATTCACATATCAAATTAAAAAAAATCTTCAGGTTTTTTTAGATACCATCAAGTTTATACTTTATTCGAGAAAGAAATAGGGACTTATTTACAAAGCCCTTGCACCACTTTTTGTCATTTTTAACATGGGAAAAGTGATGCAAAAGTGGCGCAAGGGGTTTGTAAATCTGCCCTTTAGACTTTGTACTTACAGTTGAATTTATTCAAAGTACATTTTTCGTAGATAGTACATTGGCAGATACGATCACTTTTATTCTCCGTTATGGTAAATTAACTCTTTGAATTCTCTCTAGGTCTCTTTGATTGTGCTTTCATGATGTCACATTGGGTGGCATCACTATTATTGATTATTTGTTTCTGGTAGTAATTGGTGGTACAATATGGATGACGATTTTAGTGATACATGTTTGTAACTCTTGTCTGTTTTTCATAAAGTGTACTTGTTGGAAAAAGAGGCAGCATCTGTGAGCACTGCACAAATAACATGATTACATTTGTCCTTCACTGGGAACTAAAACACCCAATTGTAGCGCCTGACTATCAGAGGGTAGCGTTGGAGCGCTGTCTGAGGCTTACTCAAAGGAGGTGGTGTGGGCTAGTAATCACCATTTGCAGGTGCGCAAAAATAACACTCAATAATTGATTGTCCAGTCTGTACTTTGCTTTATAAAAGTAAGAGTACATTTATTAAACACACACACTACTCAATACGCACCAATTTACAAACATACATAAGCTGTTGGAATTACTTTGTGACATTGCATAACATCTCCACCCCTCTCATGGGGGTGGGGTCTAGTACCACCACTCCCATGTATGCACATCATCTTGGCCCCAATGCAATTAGTGGAACATAACCTGGGGCATGGGCCCAGCACACTGGCGCCATCCCAGTGGTGATCCACCCCATTACCTCATCAAGCATTAAAAAGGGGTACACCTGCCTTGGTGACACATGACCCTGACTGAGCATGTCCTACTGACCATAAAGTATGCACCTCTATATCTTAAGAGCTAGCAGTCTGGGGTCTTCACCTAAGTGCAGCAACAAGAATACATGCTTAAGTACATTTTAGAATGACAGTACTCAGCACATTTGAGGATCATTAGAATGCATTGCAATTACAGCCCCTTAAGGCATCACAGATGAAATCACAGGATTACGCATACACAGCCAGACACCCTAGCAAGAATGTCTGCCAACCTAACCCCACTTTGCTTATGACATACACCAGTACTTCACATCACACATGTGACCTTCAGTCCCTCTAAAAGAAATAACATTAGTAAAAGCATTTCTGGTGCAATTACACCCCTTCACCTTCAGGGGATGCCCTTCTCCAGCCATCCCCAACTCAACCCTTCACTCCTGCATGTACTCCGCAATACACCCTCAGCTGTAGAACAAAAGTTTCAGCCCAGAAGGTGTTACATGCAGACTGAGCCCCTGAGGGGTTATTCCTTTCAAGTCCCCATGTGACTTAGGGATGGACTTTCAGTTTTGTGCTGGGGGAGACTACGCTTCTCAAGCAGCTCCCCCTGTACGTTTGCACCTGTGTGGTGGTGACCCCGTTCTCCTTGGGCCACCACCAGTGGAGGAAACAAAGTTTTTCCCTAGCAGGCCGGTTCTGGCCTGCAAGGCATTATGGGACCTCATGAATTTCTAAGCAGCGGCTCCCCCGCTGCTCCGGGGAGAGCTGCAATGTGGGCCTACGGCCACCTTGGCTGCCCCTGGGAGGGTCCGGTCCCACCCGGACCCTCAGGTAAGTTCTACGGTTTGGAGAGCCCACCCCCAGCAACTCATTCCCATTTTTGGGGGGCCCGGGCCGGTTCCACCCAGGCCCCTTATGCCTCCATTTGCTTCTTCTTAGCTTGCGGGGTGCTCGGTTTCACCCGGGCACCCTGTGCAAATTGTTGGGCTGAAGGCAGCCGGGGAGCCCACCCGGCTGCCCCTGCCAGCTCGCTCCCGGCCTGCACCCCTGTGTGCGGCCGTGGGAGCCGGCTGGATACCTCAGGTCTGCCCCCTCCAGCGGGCAGACACGTCCGCCTCCTCCGGTCCTCCTGGACTGTGGGGGAGTGCAGCGGCACTTCCCTGGACTTCGGGCCCGGGATGGGGTTCCGGGCCCCTAGGGCCTAATTTCACGGGCTGCGCGACGGCGTACCCCAACATCGGCGGGGCCTAGAGTTGGGGTCCCGGGCCCCTTTCCCCGCACACCTTCATGGGGAGCGCGACGGCGCTCCCCGACTTGATCTATGGTGGGGGCCATGGTGGGCTCCTGGCACCACATGGGGCACCCTCACAGGGAGCGCAAGGGCGCTCCCCGTCTTACCTCTTCGCGGGGTTGCGACAGTGCTCCCCTGCTTCCATCTTTGGTGGGGCCAGGGTGGGCTCCTGGCCCCCCGGCAGGGCACCTTTACGGGGAGCGCAATGGTGCTCCCCGGCTTCCCTTCTCCTTGGGGGCAGCCCCCGGGACCTGATATACTCCGGGGGCATCTCTGAGACTGGCGGCAGAGCCCCACACGCTTCGTCGTCAGTCTTCTTAGGGGTAAAAGGTCGCCTACCTTCCGGGGGCCATATCTCAGCCCCAGGGGTCCCATCAGCCCCATTTCCCGTCTTCTTGCTCCTGGTGGCGCCCCCCAGCCACTGGGAGCACTCTCCTTTGCCCTCCGGGTCTCCAAGAGGGTTCGTTCTGCTGGGAGCGGTCTTTACTGGCTTCCAGCGCCAGCCTTTTGCCTGCCTCTCCTCCTGGGCCGCTCTTCTCCCTGCGCAGAGGCCTCTGCTTCTGCGCACTGGTCATGGGTTCTTCTTCTGGTGCTGTTAGGGCCCTGGGGGGCAGTCAGGGAGTCTCTCCTTCCAACGGCCCTATGCCAGGCTCCAGCACCTTCCGCCTCAGCAGACCACACCCCAGAGAGAGCTTATCTTCCTGTGCAAGCACTTTTAAAAAGTTGAGTGGGGGGCTGTCAGGAAGTCTCTGTTGGTCCTATCAAACAGCGACACATCACTTCCCTGCCCCTGCTCCCTCCTTCTTGTCCAGGCGCTGGGTTTGTTCAAAATTGCGTCAACCAGTGTCTCTGGCCACTTGGTCTCTGAAGTCCCTTCCCACCACGCTGCCTTACCTCCTCGGTGCAGCCTGGTGCCTGGCACCCAGTGAAGGATGACATTGTAGCCCCACCCATCTTCTCTTCCTGGAGAGGAGGCCTTAGCTTGTGGAAGAAAGGTTATCAAGCCATCCTGCTGAGGTTTGCCCTCAGCCAGAGTCTGGTTATGGCTGGCTCAGAGAAATATGACAGTTCTGTATGTCCCAAAAGTAGTACAAATATGACCTTGGACTCCTGCAGAATACTCATTTTCACATCCGCTACAGTGGACTTTAGTGCGTGTCTGGAATCTGTAGGCCTTATGAAAGTTAATCTAGCACATGGACTCCACATCACCATAGGGGAATAATGAAGTGAAAAACAGTAAAACACACTGACTTTCCGTGGCATGTTTCTTCACAGTGTATAAAGCCTATTCCATGTCACCACCCAATTCTGCATAAGTCCTGCCACACCATTCACTCTGTAGCTTCTCCTGGACTGCGCACGTTGTGAATCTCCCCTGCGCAGTCCCTACACATGTGAACACGCTTGTACACATGTGTCTGCATGTAACCAGCTCGGTGTCCCTTACTCCATCTGCTGCGCAGTGGCCTGGACAAGCCAGGGAGACCCCAGTAAAATCCCCATGCAGTCTCTTACAACCTGAGTTCACTGTGGGTGAGTCCCAACTTATGAGGCTCACCCACAGTAAAAGCTCAAGAATTAGGTGCTCAAAAAGCAAATAATCCGGGAGGCCATAGTGTCAGAACCACCTTCTAAAAGTACTTTTCTATTTTTCAAAGGGATCTTTTAACACACGGGTCTACTGTTTCTATTTTCTCACTAGCTTATCACCTAGGTGAGGGAATAAGGTGTAGTCTCTGGGAACACTGGCTACTGTTTTTGGTGGCTATACAATATGATTAGATATACACCCAAGTTGTTGCTTAGGAATTATTTTATTTTTCTGTCAACATTGCAGCCTTTAAAAAGTCTCCTGTGAGATGAAACACATTTTGGCTGTTGGATATGCAAATGTGAATCATACTGTCCAATTAAGATCCTCCATAATTAGTAGTGAAGATAAAAGAAACATATAAAATATGCACTATATTATGAAAAATAATAACACAAGTTTGATGTGCTCCTGTGTCTCAAATTATTCTGTTTATGAATGGTTCTTGTAGTTTCACCACAATTATTTTCAAGATGTATGATTTCGTTTCAGACTACGAAAACATCACCTTTCGGTCCTGAAGCCTACTCGACGGGCTTAAGCTTTTTAACATCTATGTGAGCCACCTGGCTACCGGTATTCCTTCCTTTTGGCTTCGCTTTTATGTGTATCGTGATGCCACTCAACTGACTCACCATCTTTACAGAGACCTCGATTTTCTTCAGGACCAATTCAAGGAATGTCTTTGGTTGGTGGCCTGATGTCCTTGGCAAGACTTCTATCCCTTCTTTTACTGCTCAGAACTTTGGGATAACATTTGACAGTAAACTTACTATAGAGGCTCATGTAAATAAACTCTCCTCAAATAGTTTTTTCATGATAAATGTTATCTGGAAAATCCTCCCCTTACTCCCTAGTAGCTCTGGAAAGATGCTGGTTCAAGCATTGATTATCTCTCAGTTAGATTATTGCAACGCTCTGCACCTAGGTCTACCCAGCTCTCTTTTTACAAGCTGCAGCTTATTCAGAATTCTGCAGCCCACCTAAGCAAGGGGATAAGCAGAAAAGTAAGTGACACAAACCATCTTTCTGCCCCCCACTGCCTCCTCGTGTGTTTTATATACCCAGAGCACGGCCTCTCTTTTCTCTTTCAATGCTTCCAGGTGTTGTATTCACTCGAGTACTCAACACCTTGTTAATATTCCCAAATTCAGGAAAACTTGCATAGCCAGCTGCGCTTTTCTGGCGGTCACCTCTCAAGATTGAAATGCTCCGTCACCTGCCATCCATTCAGAAAAGTGCCGTTTCCATTTCCTCAAGCTTCTGAAAACTCATCTATTTTCTTCCTAACTCTTTTGCAACACAGTTCCTTGGCACCAGTACACCCCATGTTGGGTTGGATGCATGCTTTATCAAAACACAAATTGAACAAACAAACTAAACAAGCGTGATTCCTATGCTAGAAACAAGGAGCCAGATGAAGTAGAAGGACCAGGATTAACACAGGGAAGACCCACCCCAAGCCCGCTTCCAGCTGGAAGCTCAGCCATATCAGAGAAGGTGGAACAGGACTTGAGATTCTCCCCACACCCCTCTGCTCTTCATGGACTCTCTGTGGGCTCAGAGACGGCTTGACTGACGCGTACCCTGGAACCCCATCTTAGCAGACATAGTGTAGTAATAATAATAATAATAATAATAATAATAATAATAATAATAATAATAATAGTGTGCTGCCTGAGGCATGCACAGCATGTCTGCTAAATAAAAATGTGTCTGTGTGAGCGGAACCCCGTGCATGCGCAACCCATACATCCAACTAGTGTGTCATGTTGTTAAACTGCACCTCATGCCTCATTCTCCTTAGCCCCCTCCTCTTGATGTCATTAGGAGTCTGGAGAGGCCGAGAGGGCTGACCTGTGCGTGAAAACACGAAACCTTAGATAGCAGTGCAGAGGATCGCTCGGAGAATGTCGGCCACCATCCAAATGCCCCTGCTGAAGAGTGACTACTTATTAAATACATGTCAGCCAATGGCTAATGGCGGATGTTTCAAAATCACGCTCTCTCTCTTTCTTATTTAATTAACTTTTCGGGAACATTTCTTTGTTAAGTTTTGAGTCAAGTAAAATATTACTGTACAAGAAGTCTACGGCAATAAAATAATTATGATTTTTCAGAAAAATTGCATTACTCTCACCATCCGGAAGTACAAAGAAAATGCCCACATGCAAGCTATGACTTCTGCTAGGCACAGACATTTATCCTGCATAACAAAGCCATCCCGTCACTTGTAGTTCTCCACATAGAGAGAGGAAGTAAAATTGGAGTGCATCAAAGGATTGGAGGAATCGAAGAGGGCACAACTGGGTATCATCCCCTCAATGCAAATACTGGGTTCTTCATAAAAAATGGAAGGACGTATCCGTGGGAAAATGGAAATAGAGGGGATCGGTGCATTGCTCATTATATGGGCAGTATGTAATATGGAAATATAGCTAATACAGAGATAATTTAGGTAAGAAAACCTCATGTAACCCCAAGATAAATGTTATCTGGAAAATCCTTTCCTTACTCCCTAGTAGCTCTGTGGAGTTGCTGGTTCAAGCATTGATTATCTCTCAGTTACATTATTGCAACGCTCTACACCTACATGTCAGCCAATGGCTAATGGCAGATGTTTCAAAATCACGCTCTCTCTCTTTCTTATTTAATTAACTTTCTGGGAACATTTATTTGTTAAGTTTTGAGTCAAGTAAAATATTACTGTACAAGAAGTCTACGGCAATAAAATAATTATGATTTTTCTGAAAAATTGCATTACACTCACCATCCGGAAGTACAAAGAAAATGCCCACATGCAAGCTATGACTTCTGCTAGGCACAGACATTTATCCTGCATAACAAAGCCATCCCGTCACTTGTAGTTTTCCACATAGAGGGAGGAAGTAAAATGGGAGTACATCAAAGGATTGGAGGAGTCGAGGAGGGCAGAAACGGGGTATCAGCCCCTCAATGCAAATACTGGGTTCTTCATAAAAAAATGGAAGGACGTATCCGTGGGAAGATGGAAATAGAGGGGTTCGGTGCATTGCTCATTATATGGGCAGTATGTAATATGGAAATATAGCTAATACAGAGATAATTTAGGTAAGAAAATCTCATGTAACCCCAAGAGGTTAACTCAGGTTCCTAGCCGCTATAATGCTACCAGTCTATTTTGAAATGACCAGCTTCATCCCTGGTAGGAGTAAGTTAGAGGGTGTGGTGGGTCAGTCATAAAATGAGTTCCTCAAGTCTGGAAGCTGTGGGTGTACTGCTGTGAATCCTCTGGAGATCAGTCACCTTCAAGCGGGAGAGTCACAGAGATGCACACATTGAAGCAAAACATGTTGGAACACAAAGAAGGTGATGGGAAGAATGCTTGCAATTTGTCTAAACACTGGCTATCACTTGAGGTAGCATTCCAGCCCATCATTCTTTTGTCCACTATGCCATCTCAGGTTGGACCCAGCCATATCAGTTTCGACCCTGATCCAATTGTAATAGTCCTACTTAAAAATTCAAGCCTGGGCCCTCCCTACATCAGAACACAAGCAAACTAAGACTGGTTTTGACCGATTGAATCTTGCCCGTTGGGTATAGCTTGGTTCCAGTGAGAGAGTGAGCATGGGACCCACATCTGTGCATACCCTTGTGTGTTTTTGGCAAAACATGCTCGAACTCTTGGGCATGATCCCTTCATACATATATATATATATATATATATATATATATATATATATATATATATTTTTTTTTTTTTTTTTTTTTTTTTGGGACACTGAGATGCTATTCATTACTTTAGACGTTGCAAACTTGTACACGTCCATTGGACATCAAGATGGACTCCAAGCTATCGAATGGTTTCTAAAAAAGAAGAACATGCAATTTCATCAACATAATCGCATGTTACTGAGAATGACTGAATTCTGTCTCTTTAACAATATCTTTCTGTTTGCAGGTACATTATACCGCCAATCAGGGGGACCGCCATGGGCACGTGCTTCGCCCCCAGCTACGCGAACCTATTCGTGGGCTGGTGGGAGAAGCACGTGGCCTGGGGGGGGACCAACGAGTACTGCCTTGACCATATTATGGTCTGGACAAGGTACATAGATGACCTGTTTGTTGTGTGGCGGGGCGACAGACCCTCGGCTGAGAGGTTTGTGGCAACGCTCAACAACAACAGTCTAAACCTGAGGTTTACCAGCGAAATAAGTGAGAGGTCAGTCCACTATCTAGACCTAGAGGTATTTGCGGCGGGGGGTAGTATACAAACTAAACTCTAGCGCAAACCCACGGCAGGAAATGCTGTACTTCACGCTGCCAGTCACCACCCTAAATCAATGGTGAAAAACATCCCATATGGCGAACTATTGCGCATCAAACGGAATTGCTCTGAAACCAGCGATTTCCTAGATGCACAAGAGGCAGCGATATCCAGATTTCAAGAACGGGGCTACTCCAAATCATCTTTAGTAGCAGCCTCAAAGAAAGTGGAACAGAAAGATAGAAAAGACCTCCTGGTGACCAAGAACAAACAGGTAGAGACAGAATCTACAACGAGGATGATAACAACTTATAATATGAGATCGAAAGAATTGGTCCAAATTTTTAACAACAACTGGCATATTCTGACTACAGACAACATCTTGAAGAACAGAATATCGCCCAGACCATTGATCACATATAGACGTTGTCAGTCACTCGGTGATCATTTGACCAGGAGTCATTACACTGAGCCCCCTGTAGCGCCAAGATCCAAACCCATACAAGGTTTTTATCCTTGCATGCACTGCAAAGCGTGCAAGTATAGCCAAAAGAAGACCAAGTATGAGGGTAGACCGAAAGATCCACGACCAACCAGGAATATCATGAAATTCCTGAATTGTAACTCGGAATTCGTTGTATACATACTGGTTTGTCCGTGCTCCAAGAGATACGTTGGTAGTAGCATCAATCCAGCGAAGAAGCGTATCTTGGAGCACATGCGTGCCATCACAAACAGGGATAAGAACTACCCGGTGGCACGCCACTTCGAGACCCACCATAACAGCAACAGGGATCTCTTGTCATTCTATTTAATAGATCAACTTGGGAGACAAGAGAGAGGTGGTGACAAGATCAGAACCCTCAGGGCTATGGAATCCAAATACATCATAGACCTCCAAACAATGAAACCGCAGGTCTTAACAATGATGAGGAACTCTGGGTTCACTTGGATTGATCAAATGGGGCATCTTTGTTCAAGTAATATCAGGCAACCTCTGTAAAATATATATGTTAACATCTTCTGCCGCCATCATCCCTGCACATAGTATATATGTCAACAATATACTTCTATCAGGGAGTCACTTGCCCATATAGGGCTAGATGTACAAAAACAAAAAACAAACATGCCCATTCAGGGCATTATAGCAATTTTAGGACTCACTTACATGTATTATGTAACATAAGAGAAAGACCACATGTACACGATGCACTTGGACATATGATTGTGCAGAAGAAGGGTGAATTACAACTATATTTCCCTTCAGCGAATTAAGTGTCTGCCCCCATTTGATCATCTCGCGGGGGACACTCAATGATATTTGTTATCAAATTTAAAAGTATCACAATACATATACATTTATAATGATTTAATGTATTATTGTACATATTATGATTTAAACTGGTCAAAAACGTTATCTCTTTAAGTTGTTTGTGAGCCTAAGAATGTTTAAACACATTACGAGGGAAGTTTTTGCCCTCTTGTTTTTTTAACGCACGAGCACTTTATTGATCGCCATTTCTCCTATGTTGCATAGAGAAGCAGTAAGCATTTGCACTTTACAATATGTCTGCCGCTATTTTTCACGTAATGTTGGGCTTAGTCCTCTTTCTATTGTTGTTAGAGTTGGAGCTTAAATGGCGATTTTTTACAATTCACAATTGACACTGAGGAAGCCGTTTCACGGCGAAACGCGTTTGTCTTTTGATGGGGTGACGGGGGTCTGTCAATAAATTGAAGAAAACATCCAGCTCTGAGTGCCGTCTGCTTTCTGGGATGCGAGCGAGCGTGTAGCGATATATATATATATATATATATATATATATATATATATATATATATACAGCATGAACAAGGGCTCGTGTAGCCTGAAACGCGTAGCTGTTTTTCTGTGCTAATAAAATCTTGCACCTGATCCTGTGGTCCGTCTCCTCTCTCACTGGTGTGGCTGAGCAAGCTTGCCGGAGGTGCTGCGGAGCTATTTGTGAATATATATATATATATATATATATATATATATATATATATATATGACTGGAACTTCGCCTTCCGCCTCAAAGAATCTGGAAGCCAAAAACGAAACGGACCCATGCAGGTTGATTTAAACGCTTATTTTATTCTGTGCACCCTCTTGTCCGCCATGACGCGTTTCGGGCCCTGGAGCCCTTGATCACATGACATGGTCGAATTACACCCAGTGATTTGTAGTGCCGGAGTAGTCACATGACACCAAGCCTATAGAGATAAAGAAAATACTTCAGCCTAATCCGGTCTGTTTTGACAAGAAAAACATTATTTCCTCTCATTTCCTTATGTACAATTTTTACAACAATATTACCTCATTTTTAACCCACGGATATGTACAATAAATCGCAATTGAAATAATAAATAATCAAAGTGAATACTTAAATATTAACACATTTGCTACGACCTTAAACCATCATCATTGCTTCAATAAACATTGGTGTTACTGATCTAGTATATACATATTTCCTATTTAGTTGAATTTGTCAAACTCAGGGAGGTTTCTATTGTACAAGTTGCTAAAAAAGTATATATAAAGTGCATGGTGCTTATTTACACATTCGTTTTGCTGTGCGAATATACAACACAACTTATTTACAGTATAAAAACACGTATATACATATTCATTTTTGATCAGTGTATTCATGTCCTCAATAACCTGAGAAGTTTATGTGCAAAATTGGCTTTAATAAAGTGCATAGTGCTTAACTGGTCACACTATCCATTGGGTTATTTTACTTTTAGAGGAATTGATTTATATATATATATATATATATATATATATATATGGGCCAAGGAGACATGGGATTTTCTCTGATGGTAGCCGTAGTAGCGGATTATTTTCCTGGCCCTCCACCACACCCTTCGATGAGTCATTCAAATGACTACCAACAACGACCTTTCATTAAAGTCAGAGACGCAGTCACTCGAGTTGAGGCTCTAAGAACTGTTTCAAATACGGATGGTGGATGACAGTAAGGGTCACAAAGATTTTTAATGAGCATCATGTTCCCTAACTACACTGCACTGAGGCATCACCTAGCAGGATTATGGGACTGGTAGTCCCCTGTTATTCGCAAGTGATAAGCATGAGGTGCAGGGGAGCCAACCACCACTGGGTAAGGAGGAGCCTTCCAACGAAGATTTAAAAGTGGGAGACATGATGTTGGGACTAATAGCATTTGAAAAAGGCATCTCGCCGAAACCGGTCATGCTGGTCTGATATTAAAACCCTTAAAATGAAGCCCCGCTGTGTCCTGTCATTTCGAATCCTGCGTGGAGGAGGATGTTTTGAATGGATACATATATATAGATATATATATAGATATATATATATATATATATATATATATATATAGATATATATATATATATATTCACAACACTTTCCACTTCTCGTAGCAGAAAACAGGCAAGCACATTGGAATCTGATTAAGACATTTTATTCTGCAAACCCCCCTTCACCCCGACAAAAAAAAAAAAAATATATATATATATATATATATATATATATATATATATATATATATATATATATATATATATATATATATATATATATATATATATATATATATATTACCTACTGGCGGTCGCGAGTAGGTAGTTATAGTTAGGATTTTTTTCAATGCAAAATCTCAAAATTTTATTTGGAATAACTTTGGCGCCGGTTGACGGATCTGCCTGAAAATTTCCTCAAATTTGTCTCGCGGAACTCCGGTCCCTCCTTGAAAGTTTCGAGGTGATTCGTCAAGCGGGGCCGAGATAAAAGGGGGGTCCCAAAACGTGTTTTCCCCATGTTAATTTCCATAGGGCGGTCGAACTCACTTTTAGCCCGAACGGCTGAATGGATTACCACCAAACTTGGCAAAATTGTAGGGACTGGTAGCCCGATGTGCCTTTGCTATGTCTCAAGATATGTGCTCCAGTGGATTTTGAGTAATTTAGGTTAAAAAAATATATATATCTATGGCAGCGCCCCGGTACGCGCACCTGGGAGCGCTCCGGGCGTGCCACGCGAGGTGCGCACGGAAAGCTGATTGGCTCTCGGGTGTCTGTAAACATTCGAAACAGTCCGGAGCGGCCGCCATCTTGTGTCTCGGTAGGATCGAGAAACAAGAGGTGGAAAAAAAAAAGGGGGAAATGACCATAAGGGGGCAGGGATAGACCCCCCCTGACCTCCTAGGTTTTATGTGAGGGCCATAAAAGGGCCCAGCGGGGCAAAAACGCGGGGGGGAGCGCCCGTTATGCGCACCGGGGAGCGGACCATGGGGAAAAAAGAATGACAGAGTTTTTAAAAAATGTAGCCTTTTTTTATAAATTGGAGGTAGTTCTAAAAAGAACTGTTTTTTCTTCTTTTTGTTGTTTTATATTTTTTTTATTGTTTTTTTGAACATTTTTAACTTTTTTGGGGTTTTCTGAACAGTTTTATATTTTTTTGTATTTTTCATGGGGAGAAACGAAAAAACAGGGAATTGAAAATGGCTCAACTGGAGCAAAAAAAAAGAGAAAAGAAATGATTAGGGTTTATTGAGGCATTTGTGGTTGTCCCCAGCAAGGACGATGAGCTTTACGCTCTGTTCTCCGTAGGTCGCGTCACGTAAGCGCGTCGGATGTTTACGTTGCGCGAGCGTATTCGCTCAAGTGCTTCCGGGTGCGCTTACGCCGTGCGTATCACGCGGACGCGTCTACGCGATACGTCACGATCATGTTTTCGTTCGCGACATTGGCGCTAAGGGGACGCTTCCCGGTTCGCGCACCGGGGCGCTTCAAACGACTACGCTCTCCGGGGCGCTCACCGGGGCGCGCCCCGGGAGCGCTCCAGGGTCAAAAAAAAAAAAATGGTTTAAAATACAAATAAAATATAGGATTCAATCATTTTAAAAAATATTACATTTCATAGCTATAGACATTTGCTATTAACCACATTTTGAAATTCAAAGAAAAAAACATAGGTTTGGGACCTTATATATAGTTAGGAATTAGCATTTAAAAAACCTCTGAAATTCACTGAAAAAACCATAGGTTTCACACCAGTTATAGTTAGGAATTAGCTTCTAAAAAACCTATTAAATTCACTGAAAAAAACCATAGGTTTCACACCAGTTATAGTTAGCTGGAAATTTTACTGACATAAAACCATTGAAATTCCACGTTATAGTTAGTTGGACTCACTATAACTTGCGCGTGTAATGCACTGCTGATGACGTCACATATTACATCACTCATGACATATATATATGATATATATATATATCCTACTGGCAGTCGCCAGTAGGTAGTTATAGTTAGGATCTAGTTTCTATAGGAAATCCACAAAATTCTATTTGGAATAACTTTGGCGCCGGTCGACAAATCTTCACAAATTTCTTCAAGAAAATGGCCTGTTCAGTTCTGCTCCTTCCCTGAAAGTTTGTCGGTGATTCGTAAAGCGGGGGCCAGGGCTACAGCCCGAAAGGCTGAACAGAATTACACGAAATTTGGCAGAGAGATAGAGTTCTGTTCGCAGATTGTGCTTTTTGTTAAATGGTGTAAATCCGTTCAGTAGTTTCTGAGAAAATTGCAAGTAAAATCATAGCGAGACGGAGTTCAGCACGCGTACTGAAATCCGTTCAATTACGAGCGCAAGCTGCATGCTGATTGGCTGGCAACTGCCTGTCAGCACTCCAAACCAAGAAGTGTTCTCGGCCATCTTGTGCCTCGGTAGAACAGAGTCACAAGAAAACAGTAAAACAAAGTTGCGAAGTAAGGGAAGGGGGCAGGCTAGAAACATTTCGACCGTCTAGGCTTGCTCAGGGGGTCGTACATGGATGTTTAGGCTCTTTTATTTTAATTTTTTTTGGCGGCCATCTTTTGCCTCGGTAGAACCGAGTCACAAGAAAACAGTAAAACAAAGTTGCTAAGTAAGGGAAGGGGGCAGGCTAAAAACATTCTGTCCCTCTAGGCTTGCTCAGGGGGTTGTACATGGATGTTTAGGCTCTTTTATTTATTTATTTTTAAAGAAAAATCGTGGCTTACGCGTACGGAAATCTGTGGAATTACGAGCACGAGCTGCATGCTGATTGGCTGTCAACTGTCTGTCAGCACTCCACACCAGGAAGTGTTGGCAGCATTGTTTATTTTGAAGTATATGGGGGGTCACGGGTCTCCTACATTCTTCGGGGACCGCCACCATACTGGGGCAGTAATATTTAAAATAGGGGGGGTCTGTGATGGCACAGATTTCCCAGCTCCGGGGACTTCCACTTCTTGGAACTTTTAAATGTTGGGAGAAGGTCATGTGGCCTCCTTACTGGAACCCTTGATGGCCCTGGGGACCATCATTTCCCAGGGTCGGCTATTGCAGTGTCTCGGGGTGCCTATCCCCGGGTCACTGCTGTTTGTTATGGTAGGGCGGGAGCGCCGCGGCTCCCACTTTAGCACAGCAAACCTGTTTCCTATTTTAAAGAGAGAGCAAGTTAATCTGCTGTGTCTTTCAAGTAGGAAAGCAGATTGCTTTTCGTTAGAGAGAGCAGCATTTAAGCTGTTCTGTCTGAGAAAGCAATGCAGGGTCTCAAAGGATGTGGGGAGCCAGCTGGGACCGTGGGGGCATTGGCGTTCTCTCCACGGTCCCCAATGTTATTTTGTGAGTCCCGGGGGATGGGGTCCCTTTGCAGCTCCTTAAATATTTGTTCATATAACTTTTCCAAAATCTTTTTTTGTGTTGGGGAACAGAGTATTACTACAGTGACTTTGTCATCCATGTATCTTTTTTACTTTTTCTTTATTTGAATTCCGCTTTATTTACAGTATGTTTCTACCTTTCTTCACAATGAGTTCCACAGCGTAGCGTCCGTTGCAGCGTTCTTAGCCTTTTTGTTCTTTTGGTGACTTACCAGTTTGTGTTCAAGATTCGGTGATCTATTTGTGTTGCTTTCCTTTGTGTATCTTTTATGCATCCTTTTTTTGTGTATGTTCTTTTGTATCTAACTTTATTTATTCAGTGTTTCATCCAGTGTTCTAAATATAGGAGTACATCTGTAGACATGTAGTTTACTCCTTTCCTTTGCCTCTCTCAACCCTAATTGAGAACGTAATGGGGTGAGTCAAACTAAGGCAGTGCTGTTGTCATTGTTTTCAACTTGCAAAACAGTAGGTAGTATAAATAAATAAATAAAGCACTTGACACAATGCAGAATGACACTGTATTTATTGTATTTAATTGTAGAACATTTTGAAAATAATATACACTCATGTACAAAATATTGGTTTAATTGTAAGATATTTCATATAAATCATCACATATGCTAATATTACTGTGAAGATAAAATTAAGTGTTTATGTTTTTGTACAAGGACCTACAACATAAGAAATTCAGTATGGAAAATCAACAAAATTTGAAAGACGGTTTTGACATTAGTAACAGTGTCATAGAAGAGCTAAACATAATTTTTATAAGTATTGAGAATGAAGAGGAAGATATAAATGCTGTAGATATCAGGTGTGATTTTCTAAACTAAACTTTAGATGCTGATTTTGTGGAAGCATTAGATGAGATCGAGTATGATCATTTGAATTTGTGTAATCAAGAAATTGAAGTAAATCATCCCAAGCATAGTCAGCAGAGCTTAGCGTAGTGTAGATTGAAGGCAGTTGTTGACACAAAGGTCGATGAATGCCATTTAATCACAGATAATAGAATCTCAGGAAAACAGTATAATTGTCTCTGCCTTAAGGAAACCAAGCAAGAATACAATGCTGTCCTCAATGTAGAAGGAAAGCTGAATTGAAGTTGTGAACCCGGCTGTCCGCAGTGTAGATTGAAGGCAGTTGTTGAGACAAAGATCAAAGAATGCTATTTAGTCAGCGATAACAGAATCTAAGGACACAGTATAATTGTCTCTGCCTTAAGGAAAGCAAGCAAAAATACAATGCTGCCCTCAATGTAGTAGGAAAGCTGAATTGAAGTTGTGAACCCAGCTATCCGCAGTGTAGATTGAAGGTAGTTGTTGACCAAAAGATCTGTCAAGGCAAGTTGTGAAAGTAAACAGTATCTGTGGAAGCAGTTTAATTGTGTCTGTCTTAGTGAAAGTAAAGCTCAATACAATGGTGTTTAATTTAGAAGGAAAGCTGAATTGAAGTTGTGAAGTGAGCTGTCTGTAGTGTAGCTTGAAAGCTTTTGTGAGCAGCTTAGATGAATACTATTGGTGACATTGTTTTACAAAATTGGAAGACATAAAATCCAGTAGTCTCTACCTTAAATAAAGCGAGGCTGAATTCAATGTTTTCTGTAGTTGAGCTCTTGCTATGAAGTTTTATTTTTTACTGACCGCAGAATATATTGAAGGTTGTTGTAAGGACAGATATTGAAGATAAATTTAGTTCTAAAGCTGAGTTGAAGTTGTGAACCCTTCTGTCCGCAGTGTAGATTGAAGGCAGTTGTTGACACAAAGGTCGAAGAATACCATTTCATCACAGATAATAGAATCTCAGGATACAGTATAATTGTGTCTGCCTTAAGAAAAGCAAGCAAGAATACAATGCTGTCCTCAATGTAGAAGGAAAGCTGACTTCAAGTTGTTAACTCAGCTGTCCGCAGTGTAGATTGAAGGCAGTTGTTGAGACAATGATCGAAGAATGCTATTTAGTCACAGATAACAGAATCTGAGGACACAGAATAATAGTCTCTGCCTTAAGGAAAGCAAGGAAGAATTCAATACTATCTTTAATGTAGAAGGAATGCTGAATTGAAGTTGTGAACGCAGCTGTCTGCAGTATAGATTGACAGCAGTTGTTGACACAAAGATCTATGAATGCTATTTAGTCACAGATAACAGAATCTGAGGAGATAGTATAATTGTCTCTGTCTTAAGTAAAGCAAGGCTGGATTCAGTGATGTCATTAATGTAGAAGGAAAGCTGAAGTGAAGTTGTGAACCCTGATGTCTGCAATGTATATTGAAGGTGCTACTCGACACAAACATTGATGAATGTTATTTTGTACAGTTAAGAGAATCTGAGGACATAGTACAATTGTCTGTGCCTTAAATAAATTGAGACTAATATGTCATACTCTGTTTTAAGAGTTTTCAGAATTCTTAAATATACAAAGGCAAGCATTAAGTTTGATAGCATGCTTATGTGATCAATAATGAGAAGGTTCTCTTGTGGTATTGTAATTTGTTGTTATGCTCCATAGGTAGTATAAGTAAATGATGTAATGTAGCATTGGTAATGTTAACATTCGGTTATATTTTTAATATAAGGAAGTTATTACAAATATGCAATAAGGAAATGATGCTGAATATGGAACTATGCTACAAAAAAATAAGAATTGGAGAAATGACTGGACATGTCAAAGAAGTTTTACAGAGACGATTAGTTTAAAATTTATTTCCAAAAGAAAATATTGTTGCTAAGCTTGTAGGTATTTTTAAAATAATCGACAACCCCAGTGAAGAAAAGCAGCAAGTGTGAAAATATCCTCTTTGTTCGGCCGGGGTATTAGCTACAATAAAAAGATTTGATAAAGGTCCTTTACTTTGAATCAGAAAATGAAATTGAACAATAATTGATAACCCCTAGCCAAGAAAGGCAGTTAGTGTGTAAATTTTCACTGCCTTCGGCTGGAGTCGTAGGTACAACAAAAAGCCTCAATAAAGGGCCATGAGTTTGTGTCAGAATATGAAATTGACGACCAATTAATAACCGCAGCGAAGACAGGCAGCAAGTGTGCAATTTTTTACTGCCTTCAGCTGGGGTACTTGTTACCACAAAAAGGCTCAATAAAGAGCCTGTAGTTTGAATACGAATATGAAATAGAATAGTTGATAACCATAGTCAGAAAGGCAGCAAGTAGGTGTGTGTACATGTAGATAATGTGTTGATTGAGTGGAACATGAATAATGTGAAAACTAAGAAAGGCTGTAAGTGTGCAAATTAGCCACTGCTATTCACGGGTAGTAGTTTGCAAGAAGGCTCAGTAAAGGGCCTGCACTTTGAACTAGAATAACAAAGAGAAGGTTTGATAACCATAGACTATACTGGCTCTTTTTTAATAAAAGGTTCGATAAAGGGCCCGCAATTTGAATACAGATATGAAATAGAAGAATAGTTGATAACCATAGCCAAGAAAGGCAGCAAGAAGGTGTGTGTACGTGTAGATGATTTGTTGATTGAGTGGTAGATGAATATTGTATAAAAATATGAAAGGCTGAAAGTGTCCAAATTACCCACTGCCATTCACGGGTAGTAGTTAGCAAGAAGGCTCAATAAAGGGCCTGTACTTTGAATTTCAATAAGAAACAGAAGATTTGATAACCATAGACTATACAGGCTCTTTTTTAATATTGTTAGACTTTTAAGCTTTTGTTTATACATGAATGGCAGGAAGTGCGCAAATTACCCACTGACATTCACGAGTAATAGTTACCAAGAAGGCTCAATAAAGGGCCTGCTCTTCAATTTGCATTACAAGAAGGATAATTGATAACCCCAGCTAAGAAAGGCAGCAAGAGTTCAAATTTCCTACTGCCTTCGGCCGGGGTAGTAGATAGAATAATAAGGGCTTGATAAAGGGACTGCAGTTTGAATAGGAATATGAAATTGAACAATAGTTCATAACCTCTGCGAAGAAATGCAGCAAGTGTACACATTTCCCACTGCCTTCTGCCAGTGCAGTATCTATATGAAAAAGGCTTGATAAAGGGCATTGACATTGAAGCAGAATATGAAATTGAACAATAATTGATAATCCCAGTCAAGAAAGGCAGTAAGTGTCTAAATTTGCGACTGCCTTGGACTGGGGTAGTAGCTACAACAAAAAGGCTGAAAAAAGGGCCACAAGTTTGAATCAGAATATACAATTGAAAAAGAATTGATAGCTGCAGCCGAAAAAGGTAGCAAGTTGGTGTGTGTTAGGTGTAGATGATGTGTTGATTGAGTGGAAGATAAAAAAGATGAAAAATTAGATAGGCTACAGACGCGCAAACTATCCACTGCGTTGTCAGGAAAGTGGATCTTTGGATTTCCAAGTCATTATATGGATAGGGCATCAAATTTTGCAGTGGGAGCATAAGAAATGGCTATGACATCGAAGGGAGCAATGTAAGTGCATTAAGTTGCGATTGTGAGGGGTAGGGCTGAAAAATTACAACACCGGGCCTTTGAATTTGTATTAGAAGAAGTATAATTGATAACCCCGGCCAAGGAAGGCAGCAAGTGTTCAAATTTCCCACTGCCTTCGGCCAAGGTAGTTGATTGTTGAAAAAGGGCTCAATAAGGGGCCTGCACTTTGAATAGGAATATGAAATTGAACAATAGTTCATAACCCCTGTGAAAAAATGCAGTAAGTGCGCAAATTTCCCAGTTCCTTCTGGCAGTGCAGTATCTATATGAAAAAGGTTCGATAAAGGGCCGGCACTTTGAATATAGATATGAAATAGAAGAATAGTTGATAACCATAGCCAAGAAAGGCAGCAAGTAGGTGTGTCTATGTGTAGATGATGTGTTCATTGAGAGGTAGATGAATAATGTAAAAAATATGAAAGGCTGAAAGTGTCCAAATTACCCACTGCTATTCACGGATAGTAGTTAGCAAGAGGGCTCAATAAAGGGCCTGTACTTTGAATTACAATACCAAACAGAAGATTTGATAACCATTGACCATACCGGCTCTTTTTTAATATTGTTCGACTTTTAAGCTTTTGTTTATACATGAATGGCAGGAAGTGCGCTAATTACCCACTGCCATTCATGGGTAGTAGTTACCAAGAAGGCTCAATAAAGGGCCTGTACTTTGAATTTTAATAACAAACAGAAGATTTTATAACCATAGACTATACTGGCTGTTTTTCAATATTGTTAGACTTTTAAGCTTTTGTTTATACATGAACGGCAGGAAGTGCGCAAATAACCCAGTGCCATTCATGAGTAATAGTTACAAAGAAGGCTCAATAAAGGGTCTGCACTTTGAATTTGTATTAGAAGAAGTATAATTGATAACCCCGGCCAAGGAAGGCAGCAAGTGTTCAAATTTCCCACTGCCTTCGGCCGTGGTAGTTGATTGAAGAAACAGGGCTCATTAAGGGGCCTGCACTTTGAATAGGAATATGAAATTGAACAATAGTTCATAACCCCTGTGAAGAAATGCAGTAAGTGCGCAAATTTCCCAGTTCCTTCTGGCAGTGCAGTATCTATATGAAAAAGGTTTGATAAAGGGCCGGCACTTTGAATACAGATATGAAATAGAAGAATAGTTGATAACCATAGCCAAGAAAGGCAGCAAGTAGGTGTGTGTACGTGTAGATGATGTGTTCATTGAGTGGTAGATGAATAATGTAAAAAATATGAAAGGCTGAAAGTGTCCAAATTACCCACTGCCATTCACGGGTAGTAGTTAGCAAGAGGGATCAATAAAGGGCCTGTACTTTGAATTACAATACCAAACAGAAGATTTGATAACCATTGACTATACTGGCTCTTTTTTAATATTGTTCGACTTTTAAGCTTTTGTTTATACATGAATGGCAGGAAGTGTGCTAATTACCCACTACCATTCATGGGTAGTAGTTACCAAGAAGGCTCAATAAAAGGCCTGTACTTTGAATTTCAATAACAAACAGAAGATTTGATAACCATAGACTATACTGGCTGTTTTTCAATATTGTTAGACTTTTAAGCTTTTGTTTATACATGAACGGCAGGAAGTGCGCAAATTACCAAGTGCCATTCACGAGTAATAGTTACAAAGAAGGATCAATAAAGGGCCTGCACTTTGAATTTGTATTACAAGAAGGACAATTGACAATCCCAGCCAAGAAAGGCAGCAAGTGTGCAGATTTCCCACTGCTTTCGGCCGGGGTAGTAGGTAGAACAAAAAGGCTCAATAAAGGGTCATGAGTTTGAATCAGAATATGAAATTCAAGAGTAATTAATAACGCCAGGCAAGAAAGGCAGCAAGTATGCACATTTTCAACGGCCTTCGGACGGGGTAGTTTTTAGTACAAAAAAGTTTGATAAATGTCTAATAACTAATGTTGAGGACAGCGCTGCTGCTGTTTATTGTTTTTGATGAGGTTGATATAGTGTTTGCATAACACAAAAGGTCATCACAATAAATGCATAGAAATTTAAGTTTACGACCCTCAGGATCAATATGCGAGTGTGGACTGTTCGCTAAAGATGGTGTTGCAGCTGTTGATGTGCTTGGTGTAGCAGCAAGTGGTTGTCCTGCAATCTCTGTGTTGCAGCTCAAGCAAAGTTGTTGGGGTGCAAGTAGTTTATGTGTTTTGTACTATATTTGATGTGCCAAAGGAGTATTTTTTGGATTGATCACACCTTCAAAGAGTTGTTTGGCAAATTTTATAGGTTACTATTGGTTGGTGTGTTTCAGTTAGTATGTGTTTGGACTTCGCTTGAATGTTTGAGGGACGCATTAGGAATTCCATAATAGAGAAATACTTTGTACTTAGTGACATCCAATTCTATTTTATGAAGAACGGTTGAATTCTACATCCACCTCTAGGACTAGTGGGAGGGTAGTATTTCAAAGTGTTTGACAGGTAACACTACATGTTTCTATGTAGCTAAAGAAAAGTTAGCTTGGTAATGTATGGCCATGCTCTCACACAAATCTTAGCACTCAGCATTCAGGATTATAAAGGCTTACCATAGGAGTGACTGATGAGTTTACATATGTCAGTTTACAAAAGAGAAAACAAGTACGATTGTTTTACATTAGAAATGTACAGACCTGAAGACTATGCATGTAAATTCATGAAATCTTTTTTGAAGGTTTGGAAGAAAGCAGTGAAAGGGTGTTTAGAAGCAATACTGTCCAGCATAAAAAGTGCATAAGTATTTGGACACTCCTGCAGTCTAGTCTTGTGTCCAAATTATCTTAAAAAGTAATGTTGAGACACACTTTTTTTCACCTGTTACGATTTCCACAATGCTTTTAGAGTTGGAGCAGACTTCGTCTAACATTCCTACTTAATTTTCTTTTTGAAATTGAGTAATTGTTTTGTTTATCTGTTGAAATATAAATGTAAATCTTCCTCTCCGAATGTGAAAAAGCAACACCGCTCCTCTACACAATATTGTTGTCTAAAAAGTAGTGGTAATTCCACTATCACCAAGGTAGATATCTGACAATAGAATGAATTATATTTTTATACCACTATTCCATAGTCCTAATGCAAAAGGTGTGTTTAGACTCAACACAATTAATACATTTTTTACATATACAGGCAGAAAAAGACAAGTATGATTTACATATGATTTTGGGAATTGACAGTTCTGTCATCTGCTGCATTCGAAACTTTGGGCCTGTAGAGAAGAAAGTGAAAAGTATGTTGTAATTAATATTGCATTGTTTAAAGGTGAATAGCTTTTTGAAATAAAAACTTCATATGTATTTACATGGTAAACATAGTTCCAGCATCAGAATGGCCTTTTGAGTCTGTGCAAACCCACTAACTTCCATGTTGTATGCATTTTTAAGAACTCTTCTCTAATCTTTTGTTATAGTGAAGAATGTTGGAAATTTCTTCCCGACATTGGCAGACATCAACCTTCTTTCTGAGTTGGGAAAAAAGGTGTTGGAGGAAAAGTGAATTTATAAACATTCAGATTTTCGCATGAGCAAATCTACACATGCAAATTTGCTCATGCTAAAATGTAGTTCACAAATATTTTCTAGGAGTACTATTTGTTGTCCTACTTGTGTACATTTTTGGGAATTCACAAAAGCTGTATAGCTGCACTTAATGCTAGGACATATTCCATGGGTGCACTTTTGAGACTTTCTTGAATAATTGGGCCCCTAATTTGGTCTGGCATTAAACGTGACCTTTTGCTTTTATTACATCTCTCTCTCTCTCTCTCTCTCTCTCTCTCTCTCTCTCTCTCTCTCTGTTCCCTCCACTCTCATCCACTCTGCTCTCTCTCTCTCTCTCTCTCTCTCTCTCTCTCTCTCTCTCTCTCTCTCTCTGTCTTTGTATCGGATGGCTTCACTGTGAGTCACAGCATTATGCTGTTTCACAAGGAGTATATCAACCCACAAAGTAGTTTTGTTCAGTGCCAGTAACTACTGTGGAAGTTTGTGCTTTTTAAAACCAAAAATATTTTTGGCTTTTGCCAAAGTTTGTTATAATAGTGAGGGGGCAGCAGCTTACATGGCAATTAAGTTTTACAAACACGATGCCAAATTGAGTCACACAATGACAAAAGTAAAAAGGTGACCATCAATTTCAGACCTTCTGTGTTTGCCAATGGTTGTTGAATTTTGTTTCCCATAATCTTATTGAAAGTAGTTACAGAGATTTTCCATAACGAATATTTTTGGGAAAAACTAGCATGGATGAACACGTTATTAAATGATGCTGCAAAAAAATGGTTACAGAAATGTTATAGTAGTTTAGCAAAATGTTTTTTTCCTGCTTTCTCTTTTTTTTGCGGTACAAAAGGGGGTGGTGATGGACGGAGCATCTGTATCAATCAAACACTCACACCCAGTCAAAAGATCTGGGTTTAATCCCTCACCGTTCTTTAGCCCACTCTGCCACCCCAGTTCAGACATGGCTGTATGCAAATCAGTCTGACCCTGTGCCTCATGGGAACAGTCCAGCCCGAACTGCCAAGCCATGTCTTCCCTGGACCGGAAACAAGCTTCCGAGGACCGGTTTCTGGCATTCCAGCCATCTTCAGCCCGGCTTGCTTGAATCCAGTGGCAAAGTGAGCAAGGGAGTCACGTCTGAGCATATTCTGCCACACTTATGGCGGCCAAAAGCGGTACAAAAAGGGGTGGTGATGCACAGAGCATCTGAATCAATAAAACACTCACACCCAGTCAAAAGATCTGGGTTTAATCCATCACCGTTCTTTAGCCCACTCTGCCACCCCAGTTCAGACATGGCTGTGTGCAAATCAGTCTGACCCTGTGCCTCATAGGAACAGTTCAGCCCGAACTTCCAAGCCATGTCTTCCCTGGACCGGAAACAAGCTTCCGAGGACCGGTTTCTGGCATTCCAGACGTCTTCAGCCCGGCTTGCTTGAATCCAGTGGCAAAGTGAGCAAGGGACTCACGTCTGAGCATACCCTGCCACACTTATGGCGGCCAAAAGCGGTACAAAAGGGGGTGGTGATGGACGGAGCATCTGAATCAATCAAACACTCACACCCAGTCAAAAGATCTGGGTTTAATCCATCACCGTTCTTTAGCCCACTCTGCCACCCCAGTTCAGACATGGCTGTATGCAAATCAGTCTGACCCTGTGCCTAAAGGGAACAGTCCAGCCCGAACTGCCAAGCCATGACTTCCCTGGACAGGAAACAAGCTCCAACGCATCCAGAACGCCTCCGCCCAACTCATCCTTGACATCCCCCACATCTCCGGCCACCTGAGGGACCTGCACTGGCTCCCCGTCAGCAAGAGGATCACGTTCAGGCTCCTCACCCACGCACACAAGTCTCTCCACGACCTGGGCCCCAAGTACCTCAACGACCACCTGACTTTCTACACTCCCACCCGCCAGCTACGATCGACCAACCACGCCCTCACCACCGTTCCACGCATCCGAAGAGCCACCGCCAGAGGCAGATCCTTCTCCTACCTGGAGGCCAAGACATGGAACTCCCTCCCCATCCACCTCCGACTGACCCAGGACCACCTCTCCTTCAGGAAGCAACTGAAGACCTGGCTGTTCGAGCAGTAGCGGACCCCTCCCCCAAGCGCCTTGAGACCCTTCCGGGTGAGTAGGGCGCTATACAAATGTCGTGATTGATTGATTGATTGAGCTTCCGAGGACCGGTTTCTGGCATTCCAGCCATCTTCAGCCCGGCTTGCTTGAATCCAGTGGCAAAGTGAGCAAGGGAATCACGTCTGAGCATACCCTGCCACACTTATGGCGGCCAAAAGCGGTACAAAAGGGGGTGGTGATGGACGGAGCATCTGAATCAATCAAACACTCACACCCAGTCAAAAGATCTGGGTTTAATCCATCACCGTTCTTTAGCCCACTCTGCCACCCCAGTTCAGACATGGCTGTATGCAAATCAGTCTGACCCTGTGCCTCATGGGAACAGTTCAGCCCGAACTTCCAAGCCATGTCTTCCCTGGACCGGAAACAAGTTTCCGAGGACCAGTTTCTGGCATTCCAGCCGTTTTCAGCCCGGCTTGCTTGAATCCAGTGGCAAAGTGAGCAAGGGACTCACGTCTGAGCATACCCTGCCACACTTATGGCGGCCAAAAGCGGTACAAAAGGGGGTGGTGATGGACGGAGCATCTGAATCAATCAAACACTCACACCCAGTCAAAAGATCTGGGTTTAATCCATCACCGTTCTTTAGCCCACTCTGCCACCCCAGTTCAGACATGGCTGTATGCAAATCAGTCTGACCCTGTGCCTAAAGGGAACAGTCCAGCCCGAACTGCCAAGCCATGTCTTCCCTGGACCGGAAACATGCTCCAACGCATCCAGAACGCCTCCGCCCAACTCATCCTTGACATCCCCCACATCTCCGGCCACCTGAGGGACCTGCACTGGCTCCCCATCAGCAAGAGGATCACGTTCAGGCTCCTCACCCACGCACACAAGTCTCTCCACGACCTGGGCCCCAAGTACCTCAACGACCGCCTGACCTTCTACACTCCCACCCGCCAGCTACGATCGACCAACCACGCCCTCACCGCCGTTCCACGCATCCGAAGAGCCACCGCCAGAGGCAGATCCTTCTCCTACCTGGCGGCCATGACATGGAACTCCCTCCCCATCCACCTCCGACTGACCCAGGACCACCTCTCCTTCAGGAAGCAACTGAAGACCTGGCTGTTCGAGCAGTAGCGGACCCCTCCCCCAAGCACCTTGAGACCCTTCCAGGTGAGTAGCGCGCTATACAAATGTCGTGATTGATTGATTGATTGAGCTTTCGAGGACCGGTTTCTGGCATTCCAGCCATCTTCAGCCCGGCTTGCTTGAATCCAGTGGCAAAGTGAGCAAGAGAATCACGTCTCAGCATACCCTGCCACACTTATGGCGGCCAAAAGCGGTACAAAAGGGGGTGGTGATGGACAGAGCATCTGAATCAATCAAACACTCACACCCAGTCAAAAGATCTGGGTTTAATCCATCACCGTTCTTTAGCCCACTCTGCCACCCCAGTTCAGACATGGCTGTATGCAAATCAGTCTGACCCTGTTCCTCATGGGAACAGTCCAGCCCGATCTGCCAAGCCATGTCTTCCCTGGACCGGAAACAAGCTTCCGAGGACCGGTTTCTGGCATACCAGCCGTCTTCAGCCCGGCTTGCTTGAATCCAGTGGCAAAGTGAGCAAGGGACTCACGTCTGAGCATACCCTGCCACACTTATGGCGGCCAAAAGCAGTACAAAAGGGGGTGGTGATGGACGGAGCACCTGAATCAATCAAACACTCACACCCAGTCAAAAGATCTGGGTTTAATCCATCACCGTTCTTTAGACCACTCTGCCACCCCAGTTCAGACATGGCTGTATGGCTGTATGCAAATCAGTCTGACCCTGTGTCTCATGGGAACAGTCCAGCCCGAACTGCCAAGCCATGTCTTCCCTGGACCGGAAACAAGCTTCCGAGGACCGGTTTCTGAACATTTTATTTTGAAAGCAAAGTATTATCAAACTTGCTTTTAAGCTTCTGCAATTATTTGCGTCAAATCGCAGAGTATTCTGGGAGCAGTATACATAGCCTCATAGTGCTAAACTTTGGAAGTGTGTGTACACTTTTTTTTTACTACAGAAATTGTTAGTAGTGCAGTCTGAGTTTACAACATTTATTTGGAAGAGTCACTCTAACTAATAATAGTGACTGCATCAATGTTGTACAAGTTTGAAGGTCTTTAGCATATGGACAGAAATATTAACTCGGCAGTAGACATTTCTGATAAGTATACGTGTGTCAGGGGTGTTTCAGAGCTGCACGCTTTTGTATTCTGGAGCCACTGACAGTTGTGCTCACGTCAGTGTTCGGATTATATGGGAACCGCAGGGGCTGAGCAAACCAAGCCCAGGAGCATCATTGGTAGCGTGTTCGCGGTCTATAAGAATAATGGCCTTGGGGAACATCACATTGGCTAATGTATTGGTTTCCAGGCTTAGTGATAGCTAGCATGCTAGGTGGTGGCATGTGGGCGGGTGTGCACCACGCATGTGCAAGTGTGAGTGTGTGCACCAACAAATTAACAACAGAGAGAAATGGAGGCGGTGTTATTATGTGCGCAGAGGCAGGCCCAGAATCGGATCTCCAATGAGTGACTACTTCTAATCATTCTTGTTAGCGCGCCCTGTGCTCTGATTTGTCACTGAGAGGGTGATTGCACCATACATGTACTGCCAATCATAGTCAGCGTGTACCCGCGCATACAGTACGAATATGGTTTGACGTTACGTGCCGCATCAAAGGTTAAGTGTGAAGTCATGAACGGCGCCCTGTACGCGAAAGGCGCCAATGTTTCTACTTGGTTAAAAACATATATTTATGTACTTAATGTACATACTAAGGGAAGATATTATTTGGGATAACTATGAACATTTTTTTTACAGTTTTAACAATCATATATTGCTTTTAAAAACAATTACACAAATCGCGGTAGAACATCATGCGTACTGGTATCGAAACATCTGCGTAAGCGCATCATAAGCGTACGTAAAGTCATGTGACTTTAAAAGGAGAGATTTGATTGGTTCATAACTTTTCCTATTGTAACTGTTGAAAGTTCCGTCCCATTGTAATCATTCGACTTTGACTTTCTAAGAAGAATCATTTCTTCTGACAATTTTTTCAAATAGAAGGAAGATCATTATAAGAGCAATGGACTCATCTTCCAGCTTATGCTTTGTCAAAACCTTGCATATGCTTGAAGCAGGTGTAAGGATTAATACAGCATTGTGAGCATAGGGCCTGAGAGCTTTGCTGGAGTTGTGTTATGGTTGCAATCGAAGTCAAGCAATAATTAATCCCAAAAGTATTTTGCAATTTAGTTTTGTTAGTATTTTATAATAAGAATATGAAATATAATCAAAAAAATAAAATAAATATAAATATTTATATTAAAAATATAAGAAATTAGTATAAAAAGAAAGACATAATAATGAATACATTTATAAATTATTATTTACAAAACCTTTGAAATTTACTGAAAAAACCATAGGTTTGAGGGACGTTATAGTTAGGAATTAGTATTTAAAAAACCTTAGAAATTCACTGAAAAAAAACATAGGTTTCAGCCACGTTATAGTTAGGAATTAGCATTTAAAAAACCTTAGAAATTCACTGAAAACACCATAGGTTTCATCCATGTTATAGTTAGCCGGACATTTCTCTCATACAAAACCATTGAAATTCCTCTGTTATAGTTAGTTCAGCTAACTATGACTCACGCGCCCGCAATGCACTGCTGATGACGTCACATATTACATCACTCATGACATGGTCATTGACATCACTCATGACATCACTGATGATACCATCCTTGTGACAGAGTGACAGACCTCCTTTCAGTGTAATGTAACCCTTAAAACACATATTCAAAAATAGAAACTAACATTTTCAAAAAAATGGAGATACCCATACCAGTTACAACAACCAATTCAGTAATTCCACCATCTATATACACATCCACTCATTCACCAACAGTTCTATATAGTCACTCATACATAAACTCACTCATCATATGTAGTGATACACCTATACATCCTGTTACACACTGACAGTCATCCAAAGGTTACTCACACACATACTCACACATGCAAATAAACTATTGGACATCCATTTTTTTGCATATACAACTAAACACACACTACCAGCTTACTTCTAAGGAAACTTACACATACTTACTCTCTTAAACAATCACTTATAGAAACACATACTTATTTAAACAGGAACTCTTACAATCTCTCACTCTCACATATACTCACTTATATACATCAATACTCACATATACTAGATTAAAACATATGTCGTTACTAATAAAGACAATAGTGAGACAGTTATTCACTCACTAATACACACATATACCACTCATCCACCCTCGCTAATATATGTATTCACTAAGATACACTTAATAAGCCAGTTAACCAATCAATTTTAAAAAAAATCCATTTAGACACTTATTTAAACATTTATTCTTCCATCTACCTTTACATAAACATAAATAAAACATATTTATTTTTCAGAAAGACACACATTCACTGGATGGTGTCATCAGTGATGTCATGAGTGATGTCACTGACCATGTCATGAGTGATGTAATATGTGACGTCATCAGCAGTGCATTGCAGGCGCGCTTGTTATAGTGAGTCCAACTAACTATAACGTGGGAATTTCAATGGTTTTATGTCAGTAAAATTTCCAGCTAACTATAACTGGTGTCAAACCTATGGTTTTTTCAGTGAATTTAATAGGTTTTTTAAATGCTAATTCCTTACTATAGCTGGTGTGAAACCTATGGTTTTTTCAGTGAATTTCAAAGGTTTTTTAAATGCTAATTCCTAACTATAACTGGTGTGAAACCTATGGTTTTGTATATATATATATATATATATATATATATATATATATATATATATATATATATATATATATATATATATATATATATATATATATATATATATATATATAGATAGTACGTTCATGTGTGGCTGATCATAGATGTGCAGCCATTCCAAGTGTGTAGGTAACCTAGCTAAACTCCAGTGTCAGGGAATACAGATATAGGCAACAGAGAGAGTGGTTGCGATTAAGCATGGGCGAATTTTGCGAATCTGGCATTCGCGAATTTGCGTATTTGCGAACTCGCAATCCGCAAAATCCGCGAATTCTTGCGAATTTGCAGATTTGGGGTTTTTTTGTGTTCGCAAGGGTTTCTGCAAGTTCGCGAGGGTTTTGTACCAGTTCGCAATTGCGACCTTACTTGTCGGCTCGCAACGGTCGCGACTATGTTGTTTCTACGTCTGGTTCATCATCACAGGTTCCCAGCACCCTCTGTTTCACCACTGGCACCCTCTGTTTCACCCATGCCACCCTCTGGTACATCAATGCCACCCTCTGGTTCATCATCACTGTAGATTATGGGGGGGGGGAAAGTAAGCACACCTGCTCTGCTTCAACTGACATGAATTAATTTGGGGTTGATTTATTAATGTGTCACTGTTTTAAAATTCCAGTCTGGCACCTGCTTCCTTATCTGTAATTTGCTTTCTGTTGCAGTGCAATTTTTTTTTCCAGGACCTTTGTGGCCTACTTGTAGCTATTCTATGAGCCTGCTGTGAGGGTCAGAGCAGGGTCATACAATTGTTGCAACTAGCAACTAAACTCTGGAGGGGCCCCAGTCAGGAAGCACTACAGGTAATGGTTACTAATGATGAGTTTGAAGTTGACCTTTTGTACCTGCTGAGTGCTTTCAGTTTTGCAAAACTTGTTTTTCTGCAGAACAGCAACTGTAATGCCCCAAACAAACATAGGCAACTGAACTCTGGAAGGGCCCCTCAGGAAGTACTACAGGGAATGGTTACTAATGATGAGTGAACTTTTGCACCTGCTGAGTGCTTTCAGTTATGCAAAACTCGTTTTTCTGCAGAACAGCAACTGTAATGCCCCAAACAAACTTACTTGTGAAAGTTGATTTCTAATCCAAAAGTGATCCAAAGAAAGTCAAATCCAAAAAAGTGCAGGCAAATGTCAACCTGAGGAGTTATTCTGATAAAAATCATAATTTTCAGAAGGTCTATGCTGCTTGCTAGTGGATTTCTTGTGCAGAATTGCAAATTTTGTAACTTCGCGAGTGCAAGATTGTTGCTGCCCGCCGCACCTCCATGTTCGCAATTGCGAACTCTCGCGATGCGTCGCCAAACTCCCGCGGGATCCCGCAGCAAGATCCAAAATGGCACAGCACTCGCAAAATATCGAGAAAAACAACTCGGCAAATGCTGAATGACGGTAAGTGAGCGCCGCAAAATTGTATCACCAAGAAAAAAAAATCCGCTGAGTGCGAATTTGCAGATTTCCGGTAAATTCGCGAGCGTTCGCGGATTGCAAATTTACCGAAAGTCCGCAAAATCTGTGAGCGGAACGGATTTTCCGCCCATGCTTAGTTGTGATCCATCTTTTCCAGTTCTTGGTAGCGCTGCCCTATCTGAAGTGTGATTTATTACGCCTAGCTTTGCTGTTGGTTGGCTGAAGAAGACACTAGTATCACATAGACGTCACCATAAATTCCTCCAATAATTTGATTGAAGTGTGCATGATCAAATTATGGGTATAGGGTCGCACGTGCAGTGGCCTTCTGCAATCATTTTGCCTCTCTTAAGTTACTGTAGAATTAATAAGATTAGATCTTCTAGGCAACTAGATCTGTTTATAACAAGACCTGAAAAAAGAAGCACTGTAGGGCAGCAGAATGCAGGAAAGATAGTGAAGAAGTCTGTCTGGGGGCTACATTAGACCCTGTCATTGCACCCTAGAATTGCCTCTTCTCCTCCCATCCCCATAATTCCAATGGAAGACTGGCTAATATGAGAAAGGACAAAGCACCCATAATGGCAGTGACCTTGACCCTGTGCCACTAATGCCAGATGCCGCTACTTGCAAGAAGGTGTTGCCATATGATACCCTCTGCCCTTCCAGTCATCTACATCTGCAGCTCTTGAACTTTGGTTTGAAGTTTGCTGAGAGACGTAATAATGTCAGCCCGTTGGTGGTCTCTTAAAGAAACATAAATTGTCATTATGTGCCAGACCAGTGATAAGCCAAATAAAACATTAAATAGATGTGGAGATCCATTGCTCCCAAAGCTTGGCAGAAACATGCCGGACAGGCCTTTTATTCCTCTGGGTATTTCCCCAGTGGCTGGAGCATTGGGCGCTGGTGTTCAAAGCCCAGGGCTGCTACTAGTGAACCTGCACGAGGAGGTAAAAAATGTAGAGTAAAGAGAGGGAGGGGGAAGATAGAGAGAAAACGATTGCAGTGGGAGAGAGAAAGAGTTGAAAAAGCAAGAGAAAGCGAATGGATAAATGTGAAAAGAGATTTTGCTAGGAGGGGACGGGAGCATCAGAGTACTTTTGCTAGGGTCGCTTTAAGGGCCACAGTTGGGCTCTGGACCGATTTGTGTGATACCCTTGAGACCAGAGACTCTACAATGACATGGCTAATTTAGAATTCTGTACACAAATTGCACATGTCACCTATGCCTACGCAGACACAGACCAGATTCCCAACAAAATGGACACCATCAGTTGTGCTTCTGTCATGTAAATGAATATCAGCGTGTTGCTGGTCATTGTAAATTGCTCAGAATGAAGTTATTTTCCTGTTGACCAAACCTGTGTGCTCACTTCAGTGTTACTTACACAGTATTGGAGAAGAGGCATTTCTTCATTACGTGGGTGGCCCCAGTGATCGCTAAATGCATCATATCACCACTTAGTGGCGTGCAAATGAAATTTTGCCATGATGTTGTCCTTCAAAGATGAGACTGCTCTGTATGCAGCCAAGAGCAAGTGTGAGGCTGTCTCGCTGTGTAGAACACCACGATACCTTCAATGACATCTACTTCTGCAGCCATTTTAGTTTTAATCAGTAGAGTTTTAGTGCCTACTGGAGTGTTTCAACAGTGGCGTCTCCTCTGCTAAGGCGGAGGAACTGTACCTCACTGAGCAAAAAGGAAAAATAAAATGACAATGACGTATCGTTATCATTTTATTTTTCCTATTGTATGCAGTCAGTGGCCTTCTTCAGTGTGGGGTGGAGCTGGAATGGCCAGAGAAGGGGAGGAGTGGTTTGCACTCCCTAAGTGCACATGAACTGTTTGGGCCGACCAAACAGTCCATGCGCACTTTGCCTGTTCCCCACAAGCATTACACAGCCTGGTGAGCAGCATGCACAGCCTCCCATTCCCATCTGAGCATCGAACCACGGCATTCAGACCAATCACATTGCATTGCAGTATTTTGATTGGTTCAGGGGAGCCTGTGGGCCGGGTGCTTCCTGCTGCCAGCCGGACTGAAGAAAGGAAGAAGAAATAGGACTCAGGGGAGGCGGCAGCCGGGCATTCCAAAATAAGTTTTTTCGTTAATTACCATTTAACACCCGCCACCCCACCATTCCTGTCTAGTAGCAGCCACTACTATATTTCAAGAAGAGACATGCAAAGAGATTCAAGAGATTCCGAATTGCTTGGATTACAGTGATGATATCCTGGTATTTGTCAAGGCTCTGCAAGAACACAAAGATGCCCTCATGAATACTACAAAGATCTCAGTGCCACCAACCCACAGAATTTAAGTTTTCAACAGATTTTGTTCAAGTTGAGATATATTCTCACCCGAGGACTTGAGACCGGGTCCAAATAAAGGTAAGGACCTGACTCTAGCTCTGCCACCAACTAGACTTAGTTTATTCCCTTTGTTCAATTATAGGACTGGGCAGCACTGCCCGTGTGCCATGCAGAGATTAGCCCAGGAAGACTTCCACTGGGCTTGTGACTCTCAGAGCGGGTTTAATGTTATTAAATCATGCTTTTCAAAAGACAATAACTAAGACTACTTCAGCTATCCCTACACACTGAATCCCAGTCGATGTAGCTGCTATCCTTGCACAATGTTAAAGAGATCCAATGCCAATTGAGAATGTAATTGCCGATGCCACTTGAAGTCAGACTTGACATGCCATACCCTCAAGTGGAAAAGAAAATTCTTTAAGTGCTGTTGGCTTGCAAACACATTCACTTGTTCCTTCATAGTAGTTTTTTTTACAGTCGGCACTGATTAAGAAGTCCTTTTCACCATCTTTGCACCCCCAATGAAGAGATGCCACAAGGCTTTGAAAGTTGCATTATAAAGAGGTGAGTGAATAAACAACCCAGAGGACTTTGTGTCCCTTTTCCATTGCCCAGTTAATATCTGGACACAAGGTTAAGGGGGTATCCCGAATAGCTCTTTTTGAACCGGGGCTATGCATATGGCGAACATTTAGGAAAGTGCCCCTTTTTGACATGGTCCCCTGCACTTTTTGACCTAGCACTGATGCTTTTAGTCTGAAAGTGCACTGGGTTCCTGCCAACCAAGCCCCCAATGCCAGTGCTCTTTCCCTTAAAACAGGTACATGTCTAATTGTAACCCAGTTAGCAAGGACTTTATCACCCCTATGAGCCTCCAGTAATGGTACATCTTGTACCCAGGGCATGGGTATTAAAGAGGGTCCCTCTGGGCTGCTGCATGTATTATGGCACCAAAGGGACCCACAGAAAAGCTGCGTGCAGCCTGCCATTGCAGTATGCATGAAATGGTGCAAACCATTTTGAAAACACGAAATGGCACACTCCCTGTGTGCCATGCCCATGCACACTGCATATACTATCTGTAAGTCACCACTACAGCAGACCTTAGAGCCCTAGGGCAGGGTGCATTATATGTGAGGACATATCAGCATGAGCAGATATGATATGACCCTGTGATGTCTAGTTCCATTGCCAAGACATTGCAAGTGATCAGGAAGCCATCTGTTCGAGCAGTAGCGGCTCCCCTCCACCCCCCCCCCCCCAGCGCCTTGAGACCCTACGGGTATGTAGCGCGCTTTATAAGTGTCACTGATTGATTGATTGATCTTAAGCATATATACTGGGCGCTGGTCATTACAAGTTACCTAGCTATGTAATGGCTCCACTGAAAATAATGGTGTTTGGTATCAAACACCTCATCTTAATAAATCCACAATGATGCCAGTCTTGAATTTATTATGACAAGCACCCAGTGGGCACCTGACAGGTACCTACTGAAACTTATCAGTCATTTAGTGTGCTGGCTGACTGGACTCTTCCAGCCTGCCACCACAGATGCGTGTCTGATCCCCTGCCTGGGATAGCCCTCACTCTTAGAGATCATAAAGAATGACTGCTCTGGCAGGAGGTATTTACACCTCCTCCAGCAGGTTTGCTAGAGATTTAGTATATCATAGCCAGAAGCTTTAAAGACTCTGCTGCCTTTGTTATGCAACCTGGCTTCCTCCAGACCTTTAGAATGCTACCCCTTGCCCTGGGGCCCATTTGGCACCAGAGGAGGCGGAAATAATAGCTAGTCAGTAGTCGTGTTACACTATAAGGCTTGGCACACCCCTAAGGTGGTCGACCTGAAGTGGGCCCTCGAAGAAAGGTTTCACCATCTTGTTTTTGTTGAAACTAAGAACTCTTGGTCAGGTTTATGCCTACTTTTCACAGGAATTGGACATATAGGAGGTGTAGTCACCCAAGGGGTAAGTTGCCCTTTGGCTACTACCATACACTCCCCTTATTGATCGTAAATTCAGTATTTCAGAGGCCACATAACACCAGTAAATAATATTTGTCTACAGGGAACCAAAGAAAGGACGAATAAGAGCAGTCATAGAGAGAACTGAAGACATTACCACTACTTGACACAAAATGCTGCCTTGCAGCTGGAACCTCGACAATTATACCATACTGACTCATCCAGAAGCTATGCATCCTCCCAAAGCTATGGAGGACCACTCAGCAACTTAAGCAACCAGGCAGCATCTCTCTTGGGGAGCCATCTCCTTGCATCTGAAGGCACCAAAAGCATCTAACCAGTACCTCGTGTTGTTGGCCATCAGGTCCGCCGAAGAAGCAGAGCAACAGGAGAAGGTCCCCGAGGCTCTTGGCGGTCCACCACATCTCCCTGCCGAGTTTCAAAATGCTTGACCCTCCAGGATCCCCCCTCCACCAATACCCTGACTATCAGGACAATAGTGCCCAGCAAGGCTTCTTTGTGGTCAAGTCAAACACTACTGCAGCAAAAACATACCTGCATGTCGAGGGACTTCAAAAGAGGTGAGCTCCACTCTGGATCTCTGTTATTTTTCTAAATTGGTCTTGAGTTTTTTCTTGAGTGTGGGTCCCAGTTTTTGACTCTGTGTGTACAACAAATGCTTTAGCTGCTCGAACACACTATCTCACTACCCCAAATTAAACCCTGTAAACCAAGAAAGGTTCTGTGTACTTTTTGCATGGTGTGTCCTTACATTGGCACTCCCACATAAAAAGCAAGATTCCTACAAAATGTTTCTGCACAAGCTATACTTGTGCAATATGAGTTGTTCCTATTTCCTTTATTGTCAAGTAATACCTGGTTTTTACTCGAAACGACAAAACAATCCATGATGTAGGCCATTTTTGGGAAAATTGGAAATACTTCTGGGTGGACTTCGGACCATGAAGTTTAGTGAGGCCACCCCATATATATGTTTTATACAAGGACTGTGAAGGAACTGCAAGGGGTACAGATATCACATGTAATAAATGTTAAATAATAGTTTCATTTCTGTAACTCATTTCAATTTATGTTTTAATGTGTTTTGTGTTGGTATACCTGTAATAATTATTATGCATGTTTAGTATGTGATTGCATTAGAATATGTCCTACTAATACTGAGCAATGCCACTTCTGTTGTGCTAAATAAGGGCTTTCTAATTAATCCCCATAGAGAACCTACCCATATTTGTTTGCCATTCATCCCTTGAGTAACTCATTCATCAGGGAAACTTCTGTAATGTGGTTCAGCAAGTACATCTGTAGTGGTCGATCTATATGAACAGGACATAATTCGCACCGCTGTGGCTGACCCAGCACTGACCAATGTTGCGTTGCTCATTACTTCACAATGAAGGAGGGATCTCAAATGGGTCACACAACTGAATAGGCAATGCAGCATTAACGAACTGAAGTCTTTTCGCAATATACATGACAGACTCACTCAAGATCAGTCTGGTCTTCATATGAGTGGCACCAATCTGATCCTTCCCACATTGCTAAGAAAACGGCTGGTTTAGATAGTGCATGAAGGGCACAGAGCGATTTTGGCACAGAGGGATTGACTTGCTGGAAAGTTTCATTTTCTCGGCTAGCCATATGCTAGAGCAGAGCTTTCCAAACTGTGTGTCCCAACACAGTACTGTATCACTTGCAAATGGTCAGTGTGTTGTGGGCACTTAGAACATAACTGCTGCTAATTAAAAGGCATTCCTAGACATTCTGCTCTATGGTCAGTGCTTGGGTGCAGCTGTGTGTGTGCCCAGGAAGCTGGGGTGAGGTGACAGACAAAGGGAGGAAGACCGAGGGAGGGAGACAGGGGGTGGGGCGGAGAGAGAGAGACAGAGGGAGGGAGGCAGAGGGCGACAGACAGAGGGAGGAGGGCGACAGACAGAGGGAGGAGGGCGACAGACAGAGGGAGGGAGACAGACAGAGGGAGGGAGACAGACAGAGGGAGGGAGACAGACAGAGGGAGGAGGGCGACAGAGGGAGGGAGACAGAGGGAGGGATTCATAGGGACGGAGACAGAGAGGGAGGCAGAGGGCGACAGATGGAGGGAGGAGGGTGACAGAGGCAGGGAGACAGACAGAGGGAAGGAGACACAGAGAGAGGGAGACAGAGGGAGAGGGAGACAGAAAGAGAGGGAGACATAGAGGGAGACAGAGGAAGGGAGACAGAGGGATGGAGACAGAGGGAGGTAGACAGAGGGAGGGAGACAGACAGGGAGGGAGACAGAGGGAGGGAGACAGAGAGGGGGAGACAGGCAGAGGGAGGGAGACAGACTGAGGGAGGGAGACAGAGGTGGGGAGGGAGACAGAGGGAGGGAGGGAGACAGAGGGAGGGAGATAGAGGGAGGGAGACAGAGGGAGGGAGACAGAGGGAGGGAGACAGATAGAGGGAGACGGAGGGAGGGAGTCCGGGATAGACAGAGGGAGGGAGAGGGAGACAGATAGAGGGAGACAGATGGAAGGAGCCAGACAGAGAGGGAGAAAGAGAGAGAGGGAGACAGAGAGAGTGGGAGAGAGGGAGACAGAGGGAGGGAGACAGAGGGAGGGAGACAGATGGAGGGAGACAGACAAGAGGGAGACAGACAAGAGGGAGAGAGGCAAGAGGGAGACAGGCAAGAGGGAGAGAGAGGGATGGAGACAGAGGGAGCGGAAAGAGAGAAAGGGAGAGAGAGGGAGAGATAGGGGGAGAGAGAAGGGGAGAGGGAGAGGGAAGGAGAGGTTTGGAGACTGAGAGAGACAGGGAGGGAGACAGAGAGATAGAGGGGGGAGACAGAGACAGACGGAGATAGAGACAGGGACAGAGACAGGGACAGACAGGGGCAGACAGAGACAGATAGAAGCAGAGACAGGGACAGGGGCTGACATATAGAGGCAGAGACAGAGAGACGGAGAGGGAGACAGAGGGAGGGAGACAGAGACAGGGACAGACAGACAGATAGAGGCAGAGACAGGGACAGACAGACAGAGGCAGAGACAGAGAGGCAGAGAGACAGAGAGGGAGAGGGAGGGAGACAGAGGGAGATGGAGAGAGAGAGAGGGAGACAGAGGGTAAAGAGGGATGGAGCAGGAGGAGACAGAGAGAGAGGGAGACAGAGAGAGGGAGACAGAGGGAGGGATGCAGAGTGAGACAGAGGGAGGGAGTCAGGGGAGACAGGGAAGGAGAGGGAGACAGACAGAGGGAAGGAGACAGAGAGATAGGGAGACAGAGGGAGAGGGAGACAGAGAGAGAGGGAGACAGAGAGAGAGGGAGACATGGAGGGAAAGAGAGGGATGGAGACAGAGGGAGGGAGACAGAGGGAGGGGGAGACAGACAGAGGGAGGGAGACAGAGGGAGGGAGACAGACTGAGAGAGAGAGACAGAGGGAGGGAGGGAGACAGAGGGAGGGAGACAGAGGAGGGAGACGGAGGGAGGGAGTCGGAGGGAGGGAGACAGACACGAGGGAGAGAGACAAGAGGGAGACAGACAAGAGGGAGACAGGCAAGTGGGAGACAGGCAAGAGGGAGGCAGGCAAGAGGAAGAGAGAGGGAGACAGACAAAAGGGAGAGAGAGGAAGATAGGCAAGAGGGAGAGAGAGGGAAGGAGACAGAGAGAGAGAGGGAGATAGAGAGAGCGAGAGAGAGAGATGGGGGAGACAGAGAGAGACAGGGAGGGAGACGGAGAGAGACAGAGAAAGAGAAAGGGAGGGACAGAGAGAGGGAGACAGAAAGAGGGAGGGAGACAGAGACAGACAGAGATACAGACAGACAGGGACAGACAGAGACAGATAGAGGCAGAGACATGGACAGGGCAGGCAGATAGAGGTAGAGACGGATAGAGGCAGAGACAGGGACAGGGCAGGCAGATAGAGGCAGAGACAGACAGAGACAGAGAGACGGAGAGGGAGATAGAGGGAGGGAGACAGAGACAGGGACGTGCAGACAGATAAAGGCAGAGACGGGGACAGACTGACAGAGGCAGAGACTGAGGCAGGCAGAGAGACAGAGAAGGAGAGGGAGGGAGATAGAGGGAGAGAGACAGAGGGAGACAGAGGGTGAAAGAGGGAGGGAGCGGGAGGAGACAGAGAGAGAGGGAGACAGAGGGAGGGAGGCAGAGGGAGACGGAGGGAGGGAGGCAGAGTGAGACAGAGGTAAGGAGTCAGGGGAGAGAGAGAAGGAGAGGGAGACAGACAGAGGGAGGGAGACAGAGGGAGAGGAAGACAGAGGGAGAGTGAGACAGAGAGAGAGGGAGACAGAGAGTGAGGGAGACACAGACAAAGGGAGACAGAGGGAGGGAGACAGAGGGAGGAAGAGAGAGGAGGGAGACAGAGGGAGGGAGACAGAGGGCGACAGACAGAGGGCAACAGACAGAGGGAGGGAGCCAGAGGGAGGGAGACAGACAGAGGGAGACAGATAGAGGGAGGAGGGTGGCAGAGGGATGGAGACAGAGGGAGACCATTTGCCCACTTTTGTTTCAAAATTTTCGTTCGGGGGAAGAAACCCCCTCCACCCCGCACCCCCCACCCCCTCCCCCCGAAACAACCTTAGGTGGTTCGGGCTCGCTCGCTCACTACACTGCCTTACTGTGTCACAAAATGATGCATCTCCAAAAAGTGTGTCACCAACATGAAACGTTTGGAAAGCAGTGTGCTAGAGCCTCAGCAAGGACAGTGCTTCAGAAGGCCCCGATCCTTAACCTAGTCTACCGAAGAGGTGGCTGTTTCTGATTTCATGGAGAAATACTCAGTAAGGTTGTACCACTACCAAGCACTTATGTTCTCGTCGTCTTACCATCTCTGATTTGCATTTCCTTAAAATGTGGCATTTCAGTAGTAGCAAAAGCTAGACATCAGTCTGCATAAAGGTTGTTAGGTCCTGTTATGGGGTCACAGGGCAAGTAGTAGCTACTGAGCCACAACGGTGGTGGTACAGGTCGTTTGCCACTGGTGTTCCCGGGTCCATCTTATTATGGCTTTGTGAACTAGGGAATTTGAACCCTGTTCCGCATTTACTTTCAGGGTAGCAAGGGTGAGCAGTCAAAGGCTTATCAGGGAGGTACACAGGGAAAGTCAAGAGTTCATAACTCAACAGTCATCCAACAAATACAATATTTACGCTGTCCAGCCCAGGGCTTACATTATAAAAAAGAAAGTTATTTATTATCACAGCAAACCATAATGCAACACAATTCAGTGGTGCTCAGATTGGAGACTGAAACTGCAACTATGATGCCTAGAAAACCGATACATCCTCTATGACACTAGCTCTTTGTCCTAGGAATTGCTTTAGTGTCTACAGCTCTTCGATTCTATTGAAAGACACAGATAGACATAGGTGTAGTTCTCTTAGCCCCCACTCACTCAGAACAGTACTCAATTCATGTCAAGAGTTGTGCACAACTTAAATGGATCACATAGACAATTACATGTGTAATCTACTGCAGAATATGGTCTATGCATGTGATTTAGACTCTTTTTTAAGGCCACCCGTTACTTGATAACATTGTCGAGGTTGGCCAGTGTCTAACTGGCTCTGTCAGCAGTGTCAATGGATAGCTCTGTCTCCATCATCCACCCACAGTAATGCAGTCAATACCTGTCCAATGCTGGGGAAGGTGCATCCATTCTCGATCTTGTGCCTGCTAAACCAGGGGCCATCCAAAATGAATCCCACTGTTTTCAGTTCTCAGACACTTCCCATACCCACAGTCTTACTACCACATATTTGTTACACATCTCCAGCAATACAAAGAAAGAATATCAGTGGGGGCTCTTGGGTTCACAATACAGTGGAACTTTACACAAGAGGGGTCAGACGACCCTGCTCTCTCCTGACACAGAGAAAACGTTGTGGTCCAGCTAGAGATTCTGAAAGAATCTGCTTTATGTGGCTTACCCAAGCCATAAACATGAGGCCTTTGCCAACTATGAGGGCATACTTAGGACCCTATAGGGCATGAGGCACTGTTGCTCTCACTGTGAGGTTACGTCGAGTTGAACTGGGGCTCCACTGGGAGTAGATCCACCGAGTGGGAGGCACTTAAAGCAGTGCTGAGGGGACTGAATTGTGAGGTCCATAGGCAGCTTCAGGATGAATTGAGTAAGGAGGTGCTGTTGCTTACAAATGCTCAAATGACACACTCTCCTAAGGTCGCCTCACTTAGGAAATAGCACAACATACGTGGGCGTATCACAGATATTCGGGAACATCTAGATAAATACACTTTGAAACAGTATCAGCATCAAATGCGCTGAGGTTGACAATTCTGGGTGCCTTTTAGTATGGATTCCAGGTTGGGAGCAGGCTCCTCCTGTCACGATTTCAGTAACTGCCCCGGACGGCACTAGAGTTGCCTCCAGCGCAGGCATTCTAGATATGCTCCGTAAACACTTCCAACAGGTATACACAGCAGACCTGAGCACGCACGTCTACTCCCCTTTTCTGGAGGGACTAGAATCCCCAAGCCTGGGCTGATGGGTCAACGGCATTGAACTAACACTTAGGAATGGAGGTTTTAGAGCATCGCTAAGTATGCTCCGGTGATCTAAGACACCTGGTTGCGATGGCTTCCCACGTGAATTCTACCCAGCAGTTTAACCCATGTTAACACAAGGGCTCCTGGAAGTCTTCTTGGAGACAACAGAGATAGGCATATTACCCCCAACTATGTAGGAGGGCAAGATATGCATGCTCTTTAAACTGGTGCGAGTAGCAAACAATCCAGCAGCATATAGGTCCTTCACAATGATAAATTCTGTGCGGTTCTGTCAATGGGGCGGGCTCCTGTATGTGTAACCGAGCAATAGGATGCGGGTGGGGCATCATCAATTGGAGGAGTGGACACTGGTCTGGAGAACACGTCAGGGATGCCCACTGCCCCAATCTTGCTCACACGTGCAATAGAGCCATTGGCCATTTGGGCACACAGAGAAATGCGGATCTGGGGTATATATATTGGTGAGGTACGACATGCCCTTTCTCTGTATGCTGATGATGCCCTGTTTTACCTCTTGTCACCCAGTGTCACTTTGCAGCTGCTAAATGACTTTGGCAACATATCGGGTCTTCGTGTACATCGTAATAAGTCCTTGGTATTCACTGTCACCTCATTGGTGGGCATACCAGTGGCTCAACTGCTGGCTTTGGACTGTGCTGGGAACTGGATCAATTAAGATATCTAGGGATTCACGTAGCACACACCAGAGCACTACAACAACGCCTAAACGTGGACAGTGTCTTAGAGGCTTGAGGTCATCAGTGGTCATTTGGAACACATTGCTGCTCTCCTTAATGGGTAGTATGGCGATAACCAAAAAGGTGCTGCTCCCGAGATGTATGTATGTGTTGCAGGACTCGATTTTCCCACTCCAAACCAAGATTTTTAAGCAGTTTGACTCCATCCTTATTTCCCTCCTATGGGTGGGCCGACGCAGTAGAGTGGGCCTGATGACACTGGACATCCAGTGTTTCGACTTGTGTTATTATGCTGCACACCTACAACCTGCTGCATGATGGCTAGACCCGGGTGAGGACTTGGAGAAACAGCTACTGATGGGTAGAGTAGTATCTGAATAATTTCCAGATTTATTGATGGAAGGCACAAGGGACTTCCAAGAAACTTCCATACATAGTCCGACACACCACTCTCATCTGGCAGAGATTCGCTGACACTGTTCTGAAACGGGCCCCAATCCACAGGTAACTTGGAGTATGGACACTAAAACCAATTGACAGTTGATGGACAGCATGCCCTTTCAGGCGTGGCAGGAGTGTGGGTGTGCACAACTTGGGGACTTATACCCTGGAGAGACTTTCATCTCCTTTGAGGAGGCTCACCTGTATTTTAAACTCTGCCCAAGTCATTTTTTGCATCATGCAAGCCTGGATGAAATAGCCACGGTTATCCGGCCCACTTACCCTGCAGTGCCTGCCCCCTCAGAACTTACTAACACCACCTAATAGAGTTGCTATATAAGGTCATGGCGAGGATGCAGCCAGGCCATCTCATCTGGCCCGCATAGCATGGAACTTAGACACTCCGCTGGAAGAAAAGGGACTGGAAAAGGGTCAGTGAGCTAACACCCTCTGTCTTGAGTAAAGTCCCCTTAACGCTGGGACACTACAGCTTTCTCCATAGTACTTACCTTACTCCTAAGGACATGCAGCCTATGACCCCCACGGGGATGGATAGCTGCCCTCACAGTTGAGTCAGTGGCACTGACTTTCTACACTTACCATTGCAATGCAGCCTGGTTCTATATTCCGGAGTCAGTGGTCGCTGACATAACAAAAACCATGCACTTGAAAATCTTCCATTCCCCTCAGTGTTGCCTTCTAGGCAATTTCAAACGACCTAAAGCTAGGAAGATACGACATACAATTTTACAACTGGTGTTGGTATTGGCTATACGTAAGGTCACCATCACCTGGATGGGACAACATGCACTGGAGATAGTTCACTGGTATAAAGATATATTGAAGTGGTCCCTGGCAGAGGAATTCCACATGAAATTCAACTTGCGGGAGAATAATGGGACGGATGACCTGCAGGACCGAAGAGATTTGTGTGACATGCCCCAAGACCCGTAATGGAGTATATGTTTAACGATAGCAGCAACACAGACAGCAACGGGGGGAACACACTGGCAGGGGCTCCTGTCTCAGTTGAACCTAGGTGGAGGCATGAAGATTCCGGCACTATGAAAGTGGCTGTTTTCTGTGGGTTATTGCATGTCCAGTGTACTTGGAAATGTATAATGTGTAAAGCTAAATTCCAACTATGAATGCTTCCACTGAATGCACCTCTGCTTGTTGATCTTCTATTTTTATTTTCCTTGTACTGTTCTACAAAAGTGAAAATAAAGATTATATAAAAAACTATGAGGACATGCTTGGTGTGCATCTCTAGTTCACATAGCAGATTCTGGACCTCGCATTAGCAGGAACTGGTACTGTGCACACACCCTGAATTTGCATGGTGACAGGATCAAGCAAAACATCAGGATATCATTTTCACATGCAATCAGCCACTCAGAAGAATGTTACATGTTTATTTACCATGCAGAGGACATCCCTGTCCTAAGAGTAGCCTTTTATCATTCAGGTAAATATGTTTGGGTGGCATGTGGATCAGTCCATTTCCAGGCAGCTTGTGAAGCATCCAACCTTCTGTCAACCTGATATCCCTCAACCTCATCATGTCCAAAACATCTTCTTTTTTGGTGTTAGCCAACATCTTTGAGTTTACTACAATTGTGTGCATACTATACTTACTTAGAGGGACCTTCAGGCAGAACTATCCTCCACTGGTATGTCAGTGTGTCGTTCACATTTTTCTTATGCCCCCTACAGCATACAACATGGGACAAAGAGTCACTGTGAGTGACAGCATTCTGCCCTTCCACAAGGAGCATATCCACACAAAGTAGTTCGGTTCTGTGGCAGTGACTCATATGTCAATGTGTGTTTTTTAGAACCAAAAACAATGTTTTAGCTTTTAGGAAATATGTATTTTAAAATGAGAGGGTCCAGCAACTTCTCCAACAATAACATTTGGCAGAAACTATGATAAAATTAAACAAGCATTAACAAAGCCAAAAAGATGGCAGCCAACAACACACCTATTGTTATGTTATGTTATGTTATTACGTTTTATTGAGCGCGAATAGCTGCCCCAGCAACGAGGCGTCCCGGCGCTGAACCATAACAATAACCTGAGGGGGGGGGGAGGAAGGAAAGGACTGGACGAGATTAAGATGGGGAGAATAGAAGTGTTTTGATCGCTTTACGAAAGGCCAGCAGGTTAGTCATGGAGCGAATGTGAAGTGGCAGGGAGTTCCAGAGCCTTGCCCCCAAGACTCTGAAAGAGCGACCGCCCATTCTGCTTAGCCTTATGCGTGGGGTAACAACCAAGTTTTGACCCGAGGAGCGTAGGGCCCGCTGAGGGGTGTAGGGCTCTAGGAGTGGACGCAAGAGACCGGGACAGTCAGTCTTGAGAATTTTAAAAACAGTAGTAAGGGCTTTAAACTGAACTCGGGCTTCCATGCGCAGCCAGTGTAGTTTCTGGATGGTGTTTCTTGCAGAGCACCTACGAGGGAGGCCTACAACTGCCCTGGCAGCAGAGTTTTGTATGCGTTGTAGCCGCGCCATCTCAGCTTTGTTAAGGCCAAGAAAAAGAACATTGGCGTAGTCCAGTCGAGCCAAGATGGTAGATTGGACTATCAATTGGCGCGTATGGTGGTCAAAAAAGCCAAGAATCGGATGAAGGCTCCTCAACAGGCCCACACAGGTGGCAGCCAGTTTCTTAGTGTGGGTCTGGAAGTTGAGAGATGCGTCCACCCAGACACCAAGGTTTTTAACCACAGTTTTGGGGGGGGGGGATAGGACCCAGTGCGGACGGCCACCAGTGTTCAGACCAGTAGTCTGGATTTTTGCCCAGGAGTAACACCTCCGTTTTGCCAGCGTTCAACTGGAGGCAGTTGTGTGACATCCAGCGTGCGACTGCCTCTAATCTGTTCTTGAATCTCGCCGCTGAGATCGAGGGGCCTTCAGTCAGGGAGATGACCAGCTGGGTGTCGTCGGCGTACGACACTAGCGTCAGGTCCCATTCTTTTGCTATTTCAGCGAGAGGCTGGACATAAAGATTGAATAGGGACGGGCTGAGCGCCGATCCCTGGGGGACGCCTTGCTCTATGGGGTGAGGCTGGGATATGAACGGGGGGCAGAGACCCGGAAAGATCTGTCTGTCAGGAACGATCGGAACCAGTCTAGGGCAAGGTCTTTGATACCTATGGCTTTGAGACGTTTTAGCAGGATAGAGTGGGAGACTGTATCAAAGGCTGCGCTAAGGTCGAGTAAAATCAGCGCAGCACTTTGACCGGCGTCCAGAATGTTCCGTAGATGTTCAATGGTGGTCAGCAGGGCGGATTCGGTGCTGAATCCTGGCCTGAAGCCGTTCTGTGATGGGTCTAGGATTTGATGTTGCGTCATGTAGTTGGCTAGAACCTTGTTCACATGGGCTTCTGCCAGTTTTGAGGCCCATGGAAGCAATGAAATTGGTCTAAAATTTTCTGGCTTTGATGGGTCTAGGGTGGGTTTTTTTATGATTGGAGAGACCCAAGCCTGCTTCCAACATGTGGGAACCACCGCTGAGGAGAATGATAGGTTAAGTAAGGTAGTCAGAGGAGGAAGGAAGAACTCGAGAGATTCTAGGAATTTGGCGGGTCTCATGGCGTCTGTGGGAGAGCCAGATTTGACTTTGGTACACAATTTGGCAAGTTCGTCATGTGTTAAGCTGGGGATGAGGGACAAACTGGGACTGTCTGGCAAAGGCTCACGTAGTTTGGAGGTATCCGGGAGGTTCTGAGGAAAGGAGGTATAGATTTTCTTTACTTTTTCCGTAAAGAAGGTGGCAAGTTCATCGCATTGTTGTGCGGAGGTAATACCAGGGGCAGGTTTAGAACTATCTTTAAGTTTTTGAACAAGTTCAAAAATAGTTTTTGAGGGGTTCTCACTGGAGCTGATTGCTTCCGCATAGAAGGAAGCACGGGTGGTGCGAACCGCCTTGTGGTACGACCTCAGTTTTAGCAGGTAAGCAGCTTTGTCTGTGTCCTTATATTCTTTCCTCCACTGGCGTTCAGCTCTTTTGCAGTCTTTCCGCATGGTTAGAAGATTTTCATTGTACCATGGGTTAGATGGAGTGTTACGGGTTTTAGTCCATTTTGCTGGAATTAGGGAATCTAGTCCTGAGTTGATCCATTTTTGAAAGGCCGCGTAGGCGGAGTTAATGTCTCCGTCTGTGAGGTTGAGGTGGAGGTTGCCTAGTATACTAGTAAGATCGCTAGGTGTCAATTTATGCCAAGGCCTCTTGTATCGGGAACTGGTGGTGTTTTTCACAATCGAGTCTCTGATCTTCAGGGAGAATTTGATAAGAGAGTGGTCAGTCCACCCCATGGGTTTGGGGGGGACAGCCGAGGCATCTGAGAGGTTGGAGAAAACAGGGTCCAATAAATGCCCGGCAGAGTGAGTGGGAGTTTGGATGAGTGGGTTTAGCTGAAGGGCTGTGAGGTCTGCCTGAAGGTTCTTAATGGTAGGATCGGTCAGGGAGTCGAAATGTAAGTTAAGGTCTCCCAGGATGGTAAAATTGGGAGAGGATATCACTAGAGTGTGAGCGACATCTAGGAGTTCCTCAATGAACCTGGCAGTGGGGCCAGGGGGCCGGTAGATATAAAGTCCGGAAAGGGTGAACTGGGGACTAGTGGAGATTTTGAATTGTGTGCTTTCACAACCCCAGATGGCTTCCTTTTCAAAAGTGCAGTTGTATGACGATTTGTAAATAACAGCTATCCCCCCACCCCTGGAGTCTCTATTGATGGTTTTTATAGAGAAGCCCTCAGGCAGCGAGAGATTTAGGATGCTGTTTTGGTCGTCGTGGAGCCAGGTTTCGCAGATAAACATAATGTCTGGACTTTCCTCTGTTATAAGAGTGAACACATCGGCGTGGTGTTTCACAAGGGATCTAACATTAAGTTGGAGGATGGTAAGGGTGTATTGCTTATAAGCAGTAGAATTGTGGCTGGCTAGCCCGGGTGAAGGTGTCAGAAAACTGCAGGGCTTGCAATACAGACCTGTTTGTCCAAGGCAGCCTTCAAGTTTATCGCATCTGGAGTCTGGTTTGAGTGCAAGGAGGGACTTTCTATCGTACTGCAGTTTGTGTGGTGCGAGTTGAGCAGGGGGACTGGTGAGAGGCGATGGTCTGGCGATGACGGGCGCAGACGGGCTTGCCTTAGGCGCTCCCGCTGCGCCCGTCCGCTGCGCTTGCGTGGAAAGCACATTTAGGGAGAGGAGGGGTGGGCGTGGCCTGTCAGGTGGGCGTGGCCTCGCGACTGGCGATGGCGGCCGTCAACAACAAACTCCACGAAGCAGCGCTAAGTCCGCTGAAAGTGGAATACCTGTATGGCAAGCAGCCCAGCAGAGAGCTCAGGGCAAGGAATCAAAGTTTTAAAAAATGTCACAACACAAAAGAACAATTTTAAAAGTATAGCGAGTAATTCCTCCGGCTTCCGCCTCAAAGGTGTAGTTACAGTGAGCGCACTTGTGTTCAGCGCGTTCTTATAGGCGGGGGGGGGTGGGCGTGGCCTGTCAGGTGGGCGTGGCCTCGCGACTGGCGATGGCGGCCGTCAACAACAAACTCCACGAAGCAGCGCTAAGTCCGCTGAAAGTGGAATACCTGTATGGCAAGCAGCCCAGCAGAGAGCTCAGGGCAAGGAATCAAAGTTTTAAAAAATGTCACAACACAAAAGAACAATTTTAAAAGTATAGCGAGTAATTCCTCCGGCTTCCGCCTCAGAGGTGTAGTTACAGTGAGCGCACTCGTGTTCAGCGCGTTCTTATAGGCGGGAGGGGTGGGCGTGGCCTGTCAGGTGGGCGTGGCCTCGCGACTGGCGACGGCGGCCGTCAACAACAAACTCCACGAAGCAGCGCTAAGTCCGCTGAAAGTGGAATACCTGTATGGCAAGCAGCCCAGCAGAGAGCTCAGGGCAAGGAATCAAAGTTTTAAAAAATGTCACAACACAAAAGAACAATTTTAAAAGTATAGCGAGTAATTCCTCCGGCTTCCGCCTCAGAGGTGTAGTTACAGTGAGCGCACTCGTGTTCAGCGCGTTCTTATAGGCGGGAGGGGTGGGCGTGGCCTGTCAGGTGGGCGTGGCCTCGCGACTGGCGATGGCGGCCGTCAACAACAAACTCCACGAAGCAGCGCTAAGTCCGCTGAAAGTGGAATACCTGTATGGCAAGCAGCCCAGCAGAGAGCTCATGGCAAGGAATCAAAGTTTTAAAAAATGTCACAACACAAAAGAACAATTTTAAAAGTATAGCGAGTAATTCCTCCGGCTTCCGCCTCAGAGGTGTAGTTACAGTGAGCGCACTCGTGTTCAGCGCGTTCTTATAGGCGGGAGGGGTGGGCGTGGCCTGTCAGGTGGGCGTGGCCTCGCGACTGGCGATGGCGGCCGTCAACAACAAACTCCACGAAGCAGCGCTAAGTCCGCTGAAAGTGGAATACCTGTATGGCAAGCAGCCCAGCAGAGAGCTCAGGGCAAGGAATCAAAGTTTTAAAAAATGTCACAACACAAAAGAACAATTTTAAAAATATAGCGAGTAATTCCTCCGGCTTCCGCCTCAGAGGTGTAGTTACAGTGAGCGCACTCGTGTTCAGCGCGTTCTTATAGGCGGGAGGGGTGGGCGTGGCCTGTCAGGTAGGCATGGCCTTGCGACTGGCGATGGCGGCCATCAACAACAAACTCCACGAAGCAGCGCTAAGTCCGCTGAAAGTGGAATACCTGTATGGCAATCAGCCCAGCAGAGAGCTCAGGGCAAGGAATCAAAGTTTTAAAAAATGTCACAACACAAAAGAACAATTTTAAAAGTATAGCGAGTAATTCCTCCGGCTTCCGCCTCAGAGGTGTAGTTACAGTTATTGGTTTTGCTAATGCTTGTTTTAGTGCGTTACAACATAGTACTTATTGGGAAATGTCAGATTCACACCACCCCCCCACTACGATACACCCCTAGTAGTAAATTATATTACAGGATGTAGATGAGCAGAGAATACCAGCAACATTGGTGGGGGGAAATGGGTGTAAGGGAACAAAACAAACGTATTAAGCACGATTTTTGCATGAACAAGAATACAGGTGCTGGGTATGTGGCTTAGCACAGCAATGCATCCAGTGTAAGAGCCTGTGTTCGACCTCGTGGTCACAGGTTCAAATACCGGCCAGTCCACTTAGCCGTTCATCCTTCTGAGTTCAAAAAAATGAGTACCATTGAGTTGGGTAACAATAAGCATCTGTTATTCAGCGCCAAGATACCCTTGGGTGAACGTGCACTTCACAAATACACATGTATAATATTAGCTCATGCTAAAATATATTTCACAAAATGATGCCAGGAGTGTTAAAAAAAGTGCAACAGTAAGAGGTTTTCAGCAGTGCGCATGGAAACATTTGTGAATTGTAACAATTTCGAATATATATTTAAATATATTTAAAAAGTAGGATGTACCCTATAAGCGAAAACGTCCTATTTTTTTGTGGATTATGTGCTACAAAAGACCGTCTCTTTGTCTTGTTTCTAAAGGATATTCCATGCCTGAAAATGTAAGAGTCCTGTGCTTTGATGTGCACCTATATTATTGTGAACACATGAACAAAAGGTCTGTCATGCACTTCCCCAAAGCTTGCACCAATATTGACTAACCTACGTAATGCGTCAAAGTTCTCTGAACTCCTATTGTTGGCATATGACACATCTCATGTTATGTTGAATGGTTTGCAAAGCGAATTGCTTCCCGGAAACGTGGCTTCCCAGCGCTAGACCCGAAAGCATACCAGCTGCGACTGACTACAGAGAAAGTGTGAAATGAGGGCTAGATGGAAAGAAGCCAAGTCATAAGAGATTTTCTAAAGAGAAGGGGATTCTGGAGTTTCCTATTAGAGAAGGAATTCCAGAAAGAATGAGCCAGGGCATGAAGGGGCCGTCGACCCTCTCTTGCTCTCCAAACCGGCGGGACAATAGCTAACTTGAGGTCAGCATAGCATAGAGGTCAAGAGGGCCATTAAGGATATATGAGATTGAACGGAATGGGGGCCCTTTTTGGAGTGCAGGGTCCTATGAGCAATGCAGAGTCTTGACGTGGATGTGGTTATCCTCAGGGAGTCAGTGCAGCTGAAACAGGAAAATACGGGGAGTGAGGAAAGAAAGCTAGGGCAGCTTTTTGTGTCACTTGAAGCCTCCTGGTGACAGATTTGTTGGCACCCAAATACAAAACATTGCAATAATGTAGTTGGGACAACAGTGCTACCTGAATTATGGTTTATCAGGAGGGGAAATCAAAAAGGCCCAGGATGGACTTGAGGCTTCTCAAGAGCCCAAAACAAGCTCCTGCTACAGTTTTGGATATATGACGTTACCACGCATACTTTTACAACGCATACTTTTACAACGCATTTTTTACAACGCAATAACTATTACAACGCATGTTTTTACAACGAGTACTATTACAACGCAAAATAGCACAATAAATAGAAAAATACTATTACAACGAAAACATTAACTACGCATACCATTACAACGCAAAAAAATTATATATATTTTTTTGTACAATAAATCCTGGAACGGGATGCAGGGAAAATAGGGGTTTTGGGTGGGGAAGTGTATTAAAAAATGTAAAGGAAAACTACAACGTAATAAACAAAGATCCGATCTTTTTTTAATTAATACTCAAGTATTAAAATTAATACTCGAGTATTAAAAATGATACTCTTAATTTCCAAAATGTAGAAATTATTACCAACACAACGATTCCAATAAAAATAATTTTAAACATATATAGAAATAACTTCAATTATTAATTTAAACACATCAAATTCATACATATATACAGACAAACAGTCGCCATTTTCAATAAGTAAGTCATACGATAGTCCTACTACTATTTCTATCAAATAATACCACAACACTACTTTCAAAATGGATGCCAAAACGGCACAATAAACGCTAAGTACATATCTTTTAACTAAGTTTTAAAATATAAGTTTACACAGAAATAAAACATATATAAAACCACCATACGAACGCTATCTTTTAAAAAAAAAAACTGAGGCAGTAACCCAAACTTATAAATACGAGACAGACACCATTTTTAAAACAGTTGATCCTCAACTACCAGAGTGACCACACGCAAAACCTGACTCTCTGACCTTTTCACTTTATCGAAATCATTATCAAAACTTCAGAGAATTATTATTCGGTTTACAAGTGAGTTACTTAAATACTTTACGACATATTAAACCAATTCATTAATAACGCATTAACAATATGTTGAATATTATTATTTAATGATAATTTTTTGAAACACACATATTAGAATTAAGTAAACATATATACGTATTTAGCTAACCCAACATTTTTTTAACCGAGAAATTCCTTTTTAAAAGAAGCGAGTAATTTTTTTAAATGAAAATAATCACTAAAAGGTTAAATATTTTGTTATAACATATCTAAATGTTGTTTTTTTATTAGTCGAACCACTCAAAACTTTGACGCAAAAGACGTGTATCCAAAAAATATTACTTTAGAAATCTACCAACTCTACTGTGCTAAATTATTTTGAAGGTACATTTAAGACTTTTTCCCAAGAATTCTAAACACACGAAACGTAAATAAATGAACTAAAACACATGGTTTTTTTCCATGTTAACAGAAAACATCACTTTAGAATAAATACATTAATTTTTTCGACTTCGAAAATTGAAACGTCGTCTAAACAAATAGGTAATGAAATATATATTTATGAAATTGTAGTACAAAAATTAGACAAAAAGTTCCTAGTCTGATTTTTAAAACAAATTTTCAAATGTGTCAGCAATGTACTAAATGTAGGATATTATAACAGTAATATTATGAATAAACATTTCCATTCCCATTATCCGTTTTAAAAATTATCTAAGTAATCTGTAGAACATCAACATCAGAAAATCCTTAGAAGCAACATAGCAAAAAATTACATTATTTATTTCCTTGCATTAGAAACTCAAAGAAAACTTTAAAATCGAAGAAGCAAAGAGCAGCCAAGAAAAAGAAAATCTGAAATCAAAGCATCATTCTTAAAGGTAAATAAATAAAATTGCACATAAAGCACATTTTTAAAATTATATTCAAATTTATTTGTAGTAGAAAAAGTACTGGAAAGTGTAAGGGTATCAAATGCGAATATAACTCAAATAAGTGCAACAGAAGGTAATTATCGGTTTAAAATGACAGTATCAATTATAAATGAAACTCAAAGTGTAGGAATATTACTTACTATTCTAACTCCAGGTAAGTGATGCAGTAGAAAAAGTGCAGGATAGTGTAGGGGTATTACTTACTATTCTAACTCCAAGTAAGTTCTGCAGTAGGGAAAGTACTGGATAGTGTAGGGGTATTACTTACTATTATAACTCCAGTAAAGTTCTGCAGTAGGGATAGTGCTGGATAGTTTAGGAGTATTACTTACTATTATAACTCCAGGTAAGTGCTGCAGTAGGGAAAGTGCTGGATAGTGTAGGGGTATTACTTACTATTCTAACTCCAGTAAAGTGCTGCAGTAGGGAAAGTACTGGATAGTGTAGAGGTATCAATTACTATTCTAACTCCAGGAAAGTGCTGCAATAGAGAAAGTGCTGGATAGTGTAAGGGTATCAAATACTATTCTAACTCCAGGAAAGTGCATGCATTAGGGAAAGTGCTGGATAGTGTACGGGTATCAATGAGTATACTTACTCAAGGTAAGTGCTGCAGTACAGAAAGTGCTGGATAGTGTAAAAGTGTCAATTCTCTTTTCACACTCAAATAAAGTAAACCAGTAAGAACAATGATAAAAATATTTTCAAAGGAAAAGTTTCACTAAAAAATGTAGTAACAAAGAACGATAAACATAAGAATCATTAACATTTCTTTTTCCCTTTTTTTAGAAACTCAAATCAATCTTTCATCAAAACTATATTCGACACCAAAAAAACCATCAAACAGAAAACCCAGCTTTCAAAAGTAGTCCACAAATATAAGCAGCAATCTTTAAGGTAAATAAATACCATTACACGTGAAACACATTTTAGTGCTGGATAGTGTAGGGGTATTACTTACTATTCTAACTCAAGGTAAGTGCTGCAGTAGGGAAAGTGCTGTATAGTGTAGGAGTATTACTTAGTATTCTAACTCCAGGTAAGTGCTGCAGTAGGGAAAGTGCTGGATAGTGTAGGGGTATCAATTACTATTCTAACTCCAGGAAAGTGGTTCAGTGGGGTAAGTGCGGGATAGTGTAGGGGAATCAATTACTATTCTTACTCCAGTAAAGTGCTGCAGTAGGGAAAGTGCTGGATAGTGTAGGGGTATTACTTACTATTCTAACTCCAGGAAAGTGTTTCAGTAGGGTAAGTGCGGGATAGTGTAGGGGAATCAATTACTATTCTTACTCCAGTAAAGTGCTGCAGTAGGGAAAGTGCTGGATAGTGTAGGGGTATTACTTACTATTCTAACTCCAGTAAAGTGCTGCAGTAGGGAAAGTGCTGGATAGTGTAGGGGTATCAATTACTATTCTAACTCCTGGAATGTGCTTTAGTAGAGAAAGTGCTGGATAGTGTAGGGGTATTACTTACTATTCTAACTCCAATAAAGTGCTGCAGAAGGGAAAGTGCTGGATAGTATAGGGGTATTACTTACTATTCTAACTCCAGAAAAGTGCTGCAATAGAGAAAGTGCTGTATAGTGTAGGGGTATCAATTACTATTGTAACTCCAGGAAAGTGCTGCATTAGGGAAAGTGCTGGATAGTGTAGGGGTATCAATGAGTATACTTACTCAAGGTAAGTGATGCAGTAGACAAACTGCTGGATAGTGTAAAAGTGTCAATTCTCTTTTCACACTCAAATAAAGTAAAGCTGAAAGAACAATGATAAATATATTTTCAAAGGAAAAGTTTCACTAAAAAATGTAGTAAGAAAGAACGATAAACATAAGAATCATTAACATTTCTTTTTCCCTTTTTTTAGAAACTCAAATCAATCTTTCATCAAAACTACATTCAACACCAAAAGAAACCATCAAACAGAAAAACCAGCTTTCAAAAGTAGTCCACAAATACAAGCAGCAATCTTTAAGGTAAATAAATACCATTACACGTGAAACACATTTTAGTGCTGGATAGTGTAGGGGTATTACTTACTATTCTAACTCAAGGTAAGTGCTGCAGTAGGGAAAGTGCTGTATAGTGTAGGAGTATTACTTTAGTATTCTAACTCCAGGTAAGTGCTGCAGTAGGGAAAGTGCTGGATAGTGTAGGGGAATCAATTACTATTCTTACTCCAGTCAAGTGCTGCAGTAGGGAAAGTGCTGGATAGTGTAGGGGTATCAATTACTATTCTAACTCCTCGAATGTGCTTTAGTAGAGAAAGTGCTGGATAGTGTAGGGGGATTACTTACTATTCTAACTCCAATAAAGTGCTGAAGTAGGGAAAGTGCTGGATAGTATAGGGGTATTACTTACTATTCTGACTCCAGAAAAGTGCTGCAATAGAGAAAGTGCTGGATAGTGTAGGTGTATCAATTACTATTGTAACTCCAAGAAAGTGCTGCATTAGGGAAAGTGCTGGATAGTGTAGGGGTATCAATGAGTATACTTACTCAAGGTAAGTGCTGCAGTAGACACATTGCTGGATAGTGTAAAAGTGTCAATTCTCTTTTCACACTAAAATAAAGTAAAGCTGAAAGAACAATGATAAATATATTTTCAAAGGAAAAGTTTCACTAAAAAATGTAGTAACAAAGAACGATAAACATAAGAATCATTAACATTTCTTTTTCCCTTTTTTTAGAAACTCAAATCAATCTTTCATCAAAACTACTTTCGACACCAAAAGAAACCATCAAACAGAAAAACCAGCTTTCAAAAGTAGTCCACAAATACAAGCAGCAATATTTAAGGTAAATAAATACCATTACACGTGAAACACATTTTAGTACTGGATAGTGTAGGGGTATTACTCACTATTCTAACTCCAGTAAAGTGCTGCAGTAGGGAAAGTGCTGGATAGGGTAGTAGTTTTACTTAGTATTCTAACTCCAGGTAAGTGCTGCAGTAGGGAAAGTGCTGGATAGTGTAGGAGTATCAATTACTATTCTAACTCCAGGAAAGTGCTTCAGTAAGGAAAGTGCTGGATAGTGTAGGGGTATTACTTACTATTCTAACTCCAGTAAAGTGCTGCAGTAGGGAAAGTGCCGGATAGTGTGGGGATATTACTTACTATTCTAACTCCACTAAAGTGCCGCAGTTGGGAAAGTGCTGGATAGTGTAGGGGTATTACTTACTATTCTAACTCCGGTAAAGTGCTGCAGTAGGGAAAGTGCTGGACAGTGTAGGGGTATTACTTACTATTCTTACTCCAGTAAAGTGCTGCAGTAAGGAAAGTGCTGGATAGTGTAGGAGTATTACTTACTATTCTAACTCCAGGAAAGTGCTTCAGTAGGGAAAGTGCTGGATAGTGTAGGGGTTTCAATTACTATTCTAACTCCAAGAAAGTGCTGCAGTAGGAAAAGTGCTGGATAGTGTAGAGGTATTACTTACTATTCTAACTCCAGGAAAGTGCTTCAGTAGGGAAAGTGCTGGATAGTGTAGGGGAATCAATTACTATTCGTACTCCAGGAAAGTGCTGCAGTAGGGAAAGTGCTGGATAGTGTAGGGGTATTACTTACTATTCTAACTCAAGTAAAGTGCTGCAGTAGGGAAAGTGCTGGATAGTGTAGGGGTATTACTTACTATTCTTACTCCAGGAAAGTGATCCAGTAAGGAAAGTGCTGGATAGTGTAGGAGAATTACTTACTATTCTAACTCCAGGAAAGTGCTTCAGTAGGGAAAGTGCTGGATAGTGTAGAGGAATCAATTACTAAACTCACTCCAGGAAAGTGCTGCAGTAGGGTAAGTGTGTGATAGTGTAGGGTTATTACTTACTATTCTTACTCCAGTAAAGTGCTGCCGTAGAGAAAGTGCTGGATAGTGTAGGGGAATCAATTACTATTCTAACTCCAGGAAAGTGCTGCAGTAGGATAAGTGCTGGATACTGTAGGGGTATTACTTACTATTCTTGCTCCAGTAAAGTGCTGCAGTAGGGAAAGTGCTGGATAGTGTAGGGGAATTACTTACTATTCTAACTCCAGAAAACTGCTGTAGTAGAGAAACTGATTCTTTTTTTTTTTAATTTAAAAAATCATAATAAGTAACTAAATTATCTAATTTATTTCTTTGCAGAAAATGTCTACTCATCCTACTGCGAAATATATTAAGTCCAGAAAAGGAAACCGACTACTGAATCATGCAGGTTACATTTATTGTAAGGAAAGGATACGTTTTCCAAGGAATCATTGGAGGTGCGTGCAATACTTTTCAACCCGTTGTAGCGGCAGAGCGGTTACGGTTGATGATATTATTGTGAAAACTACTGACCATAACCACTCTGCCTCTGCAATGGAGGTTGATGTTAGAGAAACAGTAAACGAAATGAAAGTAATTGCAAGCACCTCCAATGATTCTACAGGATCCATTTTAAGAGAGGTTGCTCAGCATGTCCCTACTCATGTAGCTAGTAATATGCCTACCATCCATAATTTGCGAAGAATTATTCAACGTCAAAAGCAGGCAAGTAATACACAAACTAATACACCACATACCTTTTCTGACATAGTTATACCTCACAAACTTACTATTTCTTTTGCTGATGAACCTTTCCTTCTGCATGATAATGAAAACCCTCAAAAACGTATATTAATTTTTAGTACACCCCGCAACCTTTTAAAACTTGAAAGTAGTGGAATTTGGATGATGGGTGGGACGTTTGAAAGCACACCCCATCCATTCACCCAAATTTATACTATACATGCTAAAATTAACAATAGTGTAATCCCCCTAGTATATAGTTTGCTGCCTGATAAGACTTCTGCAACATACACAGAATTTTTGTCTGTTATTAAATCAAAAACCAACCAAAGCCCTAGGAAAATAATTATGGATTTTGAATTGAGCATGATCAATGTGATCACCAAAACGTACACGGATACCCGAATTCAGGGGTGTTTCTTCCATTTTTCCCAGGCATTTTGGCGTAAACTACAAAAAACACCCTTAGTTACAGAATGCTCGTCAGACAGCAAACTACAAGTTGAATTAAAAAAATTAACTGCTCTTTGTTTTGTCCCTCCCAAAAGTGTAGACGAGTACTACACTGCCATTACAGAATCAGATTATTACATTGCAAATGAGGAAAAATTGGCACCCATTCTAAATTATATGGAAGACATATGGATTGGACACCTAAGCAGATCGGGTCGCAGGAGGAAGCCACGTTTCCATGTGGAGTGGTGGAACTGTTATTCGAGTTGCTTACAGGGAGAGGCTGAAACAAATAATGCCATTTTGGGATGGCATAACTCCTTCAACCATGTAATTGGAAAACCCCACCCTAATTTCTACTCTTTTTTGGAAACTTTGAAGAAGGAGCAAAGTTTTCAGGAAATGAGAATTTCTCAAACTCTAACAGGTAGTCTAAACTCACGAATTACTCAAAAAACAAAAGAAATGTCGGAGAGACTATTGGCACTATTACAACAGTTTACGATGTGTGTGGCTCTAGATTACCTGGAAAATCTAGTTAACATTCTATCTTTTTAAATTTCTCCTTCACATTACTTTCCTGCTTTGCTCCAAATTTACATCTTCTCTAAATTTAATTGGCTAATACATTTTTTAAAATTCCAAAATATCCAAAAAAATAGACGGGTCTCCTTACATTTAATTTTTTTCTTTTTTTTTAACTCCATTATGCAACTTTTAAAAAAAGCCTTAGTTGCAAATGAATTCAAAAAACCAAATATTCAAAGGATTTTATTTTTTCAATAAAGTAGGAATAATTATCCTATTTTTGTCCAAATTTTTTTTCTAAATGTTGATTCATTTAAAAATGCATTTTTGAAAAATAGTAAAACTTTCTGCTCTTCACTTTTCAAAAAAAATTGTTTTGAAAAAGCTTCTTCAAATGAGTAAGCATAATTTTTAGAAATATTTTCAATTATATCAACTGTTTATGTCAATTTTTTTAATACATGCAAAAAAAAACATCCATCTCCATTTGCATATGGTAGAAAATTACAAACATTTTCGATTTCATAAATTTTTAAACAATCTATCATTTTTCAGATTGGATATTTTTTAACTTTTCCCATCTTCTTTAAACATATTGTAGAATACCACAAATTTTTATTTTTTGAAATAAAAAGAACTATACTTTTTTAAAATGACAAAATAATACAAAGCATTTTCATTCACCACTTATACAAGTTCATTTTTCTCAAAGCACTCCATGTGTTAAAAAACAAAAATGATCTTGTTTATTCAATTTTAATTTTTTACCAATACATCGTATTAAAAAGACAATAGAGTAAACAATCATTTCTTCAAATTTTTCCAAATACAATCTGAACTCTCCTTTTACAAAATATTTTTTTTTCAAAAAAGACAAAAAGATTCTCTCTCCAAAATGTATCCAACTAAATCAGCAAAATTTTTGTTTTTAACCTAAAATCTGAAAAACCGACAAATCCCTTTCAAACTACGTAATCTGTTTGTTCTGTGTTCTACAAAACCTCCAATCTCCATAAAGCAATCCATATGCTAAAAACCATGAAAATACAAAAGTTTACTTTCTAAGAAGCTTTTTTCAACAATTATCTAACCACATTTTTCTCTTTCTTTTCTTTTCCAAAAGCTATCGATACATTCAAAATTGCATTTTTAAACATTACTTTCGAAGCAATATCAAATCTCATAAACATAAACAACTTATCACATTTTTTACATGAAATACAACTATATCAAAACGATATAAAATTGTCGATCTTTTTTCCCCACAGACCCGACATAGGCATATTCTAGATATACGAGTAGCGACATGCATTTGTACGTACTTTACATCATTTACTATTATAGCAACCTCTACTTATCCTTCCCTTACAATAAATGTATACCTTATTTACAATATTTCTAGTTTAAAATGTTTCCTACCTGGACGCAGATCTGCTTCCAGCTGCTTCCTCCTTCGATGCTCTTCAAAATGGCCGCTTACGCTCACGTTTACGTCATTACGTCATAGAATGCTGCAACGATAAAAAAGGGACTACCTTATTTAATAATAATAAAAAATATTACTTATTTTTTTTAAAACATTGTTATATTGTTAAAAATGTACAAAAATATGTAATAAATCGTAAAAAATACCTTCATTTTTTCTATGATTTTTTGATTAGCAATAAAATTATTATTAAAAAGTAATCATCTCTATATTGTGTTCATTTATTTATGCATTATATCTTTTAATAAATGTATATTTTCTAAATTAACTACTTTATCTCCTTACCTGTTTTCTAGTTTCATCTCTCTTCTATTATTCTTCTTTCTTCATCTTTTCTTCATTCTTTTTCTGTTCCGCGGGACACATATCCATTATCCTGAAAATAAAAGAAGGACAATTTTACCCATAGAAATCAATGTCAAACCGTGGGAACCAAAACTTTCATTAATGTTATTTATTTCCATCAATATGTTAAAAAATAAAATATATTTTTTTAATAATTTAAATAAACATATAAATTAATAGACGATTTTTATTAATTTTTTTAAAAAATATTTAAAATAAAAAAAATGTATTTAATAAAATGTATATTTTAAATTTTAGTGTTATATTTATTAATACATAATTTTCATAAAGGAATACATTTAATAAAAAATAAGTAATAAAAATTAAAATTGGTAAAATAAATACCCTATTATAAAACCAGATACTCATATCATTTATAAAAAAGATTACTTTGCATTCCTATTTTTTAGATTTTTTTATTTATTTTAGATTTTTTTATTTATTTTTTGAATATAATTTAAAAATTAAAATACTTACTAAAATATGTCAATATATTCTTTAATACCAAAACAATAAGCAATAAAAATCACATTAATAATTAAAATAATAATAATAATGAAACAAAAAATCAGTTAAGAATCTCTAATAAATATAAAAGAATTTTATATTTTCAACTTCACAAAATACTCTAGTATAATCTAGTAATAATATATTGCATTATTATTTACATAATAAAACTTTATAAATACACAAGTAATTACAATATATTTTTAAAACTATAAAATACTCAAGTACTCTAAAATACTCTAGCAAAAATAATAAATCAATTAAAAATAAAATTAAAATTACTTTTAAATAATACTCTAAATTAACAAACAAAAAAGAATACAAATAAACTCATTTCATTAAAAATACGTTGTAAAAGTACCTGCGTTGTAAAGGTACTTGCGAAGTAACAGTATGCATTGTAAATGTATGCGTGGTAAAAGTATTTGCGTTGTAAAAGATGAGTGGTTATGGTATTGCGTGGTAAAAAATGCGTTGTAACAGTTGTATACCATGCATAATGCTTTGTGAACTGAAATGTTTACCATTAAAAACTGTGATCGATGTATGGCAGGATGTAATTTGGGAAGAGAGAATATGCAGTTTATGTTGTACCGACTATTGAAAACGTAATATTTGCTTGTCCTGCCTTGAAAATATATTAACAAAGATTCTCAAAAAAACTTTTAAAAAATTGGTATTTCCAAGGCAAGATCTGCAATGGAGAGGATAAATTATCCAGTTAATGAATTGATGCATTGCAAATGTTTTTTTTTTACTTTTTAGCTCCTTTTTAGGTCTCGCCTAAGCCATCCTGTCAGGGATGCTTAGCGAGATATAAAGTAAGGGCTCTCAAAAATGCACCCAAAGGCGGATTGCCTACAGTGCAGGTGAGCGGGGCACATGAACATAGCACACCATTTGTCAGCTTGTGAGCCTCGGCATAAGACTTCAAAGGAATCCGCTCCCCGCCACGCAATGCTGTGAGCTTGTTTTTTCATGCAGTAAAACACGTCTCCTCTATGCTGCTTGGCAGGCAGTGTTTGGAGCCTTAATGTGAACTTTCACTCCTTGTTTGCATACCAGCAGGTGGGTGCTTTCTATTGAAGCTGGATTCCTACGGTGTAATCACTGCCATATGTGGCATGACCGCGGGGCTGGCCTTGGTCGTGGTCAAACTGGGCCCAGGCCTAGGGCTCCAGTCTTCAGAGGGTCACACGGAGCTGTCTGTATGAAAGTCCTTCAGACAGCCCTCTTGACACCAACAATGATGGAGACTGAACTGCTCTAAATGCCTTTTTACTTACCTTAGGTGATGCTCTACACCCCAGTAATCCCCTTCCTTCCTACCTCTGCCACCCCCTCCTCGCACATCACACAACTCCACCATTCGCACCATCAACAACTTGGCACAAGCGAGATCAAGCTGCTGCTGCGACTGAACTGGAATATTTGGGGGAGGTGCTCAGAGGCAGTCACTGCTTTGATGTATGACTGAACAGTGAACACAACATGGCCCTGTGCTGCCTCCTTTTATTCATAAGCTGCAGCCGGGGTACCAAATATCTTTTTGTCCAGGGCGCTATCTGAGCAAGCACCGGCTCTACACGCCAGACATCATTGCCTCCTAGGAGGGTTCGCTTGAAAATCCTGTAAAATAATGTCATGGAGAGTTTTACTGGGAAGGTGAGGGTCTCTCCATCAAGATTCTCCTCTATAACCAGAGAAGGTTCACCCTGCCTCTTTGAGGCAAGTCACGAATTTTGTGAAATGTCCACGTACGCTGAAGGTTTTTCCTAAACTGGCATATCAGGTGGTGAAGCATTAGACGCAGATTGCGTCCGTGTCACCACAGGCATTGGTGATAGAATAATGCAGGCCTTCTAGGCGCTGTTGAATACAGGGTCTTACTTTCCAACAAACACGTCCTTGTGCTTCCCACCGATATTAGTGGCGCTGATTCATTGCAATGTCCCGCACACAACAGTTTCATTGGAAGAATCTTTCATTTGTTTGTCATTTGAGTCACATGAGTCCGGGCGACACCTGCACCCCTCATGTAATGGGATAAATTTTCTCCTAAAAGGATCATAATGCCTAACCTAAAATATCTTTACACTACTCACGTTTATTTGCCCCTCCCCTTTTTTTTACTACAATGATAGCCTGGTTTATACCCGAGAAAGCACCTGAAACGCAGAGCTCCAGCCGGCCCTCCAATCCTCTGTGCTTTGCTAGGGGGCACTTACCCCCACCTGCCACTTCATTCACTCAGTTCCACTCTTTTAACTGGGATGAAAAAGGTGGGGGTTCTGAAAGAGGCATGGCCAAAGAAGCACATCTAGGATTACTTTATAAGAGGTGTGCCCTATGTAACTAAAGTCATGGCCTAAATATGTGTTCTGGAATCCTCAGTGTCACACAATGTGTGACCTGACCAGCTTTTACATTCTTTTAACTCTGACAATGTTAGATTCCGAAAAACTCAGAACAAACGGCATTGTGAATTACACATTACAAAGGTGGGTGCCCTTCTGAGTGTCTCAGTAACTCCAGTTCTTCAACTCGCATCAGTTTGCCTGGCAATCTCTCCCACTGCTGTATTCACTTATTCTCTTTTTCTCTCCATGTTGTTTCTAAACTCCCTCTGTCGGCATCTGTCCTACTCTGCACAGTTCATCTGTTTCCTCTGCATCACTGTCTTTTCACTCTCTCCTTCTTCATGTCCTTTTGTCACCTGCTCTTTACCATCTTCTCTCTCGTAGACACACATGAATGGAAACATATTCTGATCTACAGCTGTAAACACTATGGGGCATATTATCAAGCCTCAGCAATAATTATCGTTGAGTAAGCTTAGCTCGCTTTTAATTATCGCAGGTATTCCAGCGATAGCGGGGGTTTTCATGGAACATCGCTGGTTTTCCAGCAATGTTCCATGGAAAACGGCGATAAACTTGATGATAGGCCCTGTGGCCTTAGCACCACAATCCACCCCCCATGTTAGGTATGACTTAGTCAGGAATTTAACAGACCTTAAATTCCTGAGTTAAGGCAGAGTTGGCGCAATTTAAATTATCGCTAAGCCTCGTTGTTAATATCGCAAAGCTGCCTTTGTGATGTTTTCCCATGTTGTTTTCACAGCCACGCCTACTTTGCATTTCATTATCGATGCAAGGCGTGTGAAAAACGGGAGCTAAGTCAACAAAACACCTGCTAGCGTGTCCTTGTAAGTATTGCAATATAATTATCACCGCTTTGCGCCCGAAAAACGGACGCTAAAGCGGTGATATTTGTATCGCCGGTCCTTGGTAATATGCCCCTTCATTTTTAGGTCTCACCTAAGCCATCGCATTAGCGATGGTTTGGCGAGATATTAAGTAGGGACTCCTAAAAATGCTCCCAAAGGCTTTTCCAGGCGGATTGCCTACAGCGCATGTGTGCGGGCGCGTGCACATCGCCCACCATTTGGCAGCCTCTGAGCCTCTCTCCGCACTCATGCTCGTTTACAGCCATCATCAGACTTCAAACACTTCAAAGGAATCTGCTCCCCAGACATGCAATGCAGAGAGCTTGTTGTTTACACACAACATCCCAGCTGCTTTTAACCCACCACGTCCATCTCACTGCTCTGTTGTTTCACCCAGCCCTCTGCTTCAGCCATGACCTGCGCCCTCACTTGTGTGCGCCGCCTGCAACCCCTCCAACCCTCCTACCCGTCGTTCTATTTGGTATGTGTATAGTCGCACTGTGATTTACATTTCTTTTAAGATATTTACTTAAACTGTTTTGCTCGTAGCGTTCTCGTTTTCAGTCGCTCCTAAAGAAAGTTACACACGTCTCTTCTTTTCCCTCCCACCTACTACTTCTCCGTGTTGCTGCCTGCTTTTGCTTCTTTGCTGCTCAAGCTGTGATTTAGGATTTATTTTACATGTTTTGCTCAAGACACTTCCTTTCTGCTCCCACCCAGCACTTCTGTCTTGCTGCATCGCCCCACACCCTTCTTTACCGTCCCCACGTCTTCAAAGAGTAGACTCCTTTAAGCGTTTTATTTATTTAATCTGTTTTGCACGTATGTTTCTTACTCAAGTATTGTTTGCCAATCCATTGTCATCACATCCTGCCGGAACATATTCCTTCATTTTATCTGCCTTATGAGACAAGACCTAAATTGTGCAGATAATTTAATACAAATATTTGATAACATTTTTAACGTATAATTTGATCGCTCAGTTAGTGGCAGCTGTCAGAGAAAGCAACTCCACAAGGTATGCCCTCTATGCACAATGCAGGCCAAGCACTGAGATGCTTGGCAGATTCCTCTGCACTGAGTGAAAATGTGCCTTTTGCCTGCTCTTTTCTGTAACTTTTATTATACATTCTGATGCTGACATCCAG